>NC_064670.1:77448542-77700508 GCF_943734685.1 Anopheles coluzzii | reverse complement strand
ATTTTTTTTCTAATATCCTCAGAACACAATGCCTTCTTTGTATTGAACTGTAATTTCTAAACAGCACAGATAAACGGACGACCGGATAAAAGTTACCTTAATAAACAGCGCTCCACTATATTTCTTAAAGCTCTTTCACACCGGACGAATGTGACAATTCGCACGTTCGACAAACTTAGCTCGTTGCAAAATTAGTTAATGAAAAACAGGCCTTTCGTGATGATCGCGCACCATGCAGGTATCAACACAACACGAACTTTGTCGATTACGCGTTCAAACCAAAACTGATTAACTTTATTAAAAAAAGTAATTTTAAAACTGTGTCGGTTAATGAAAATGTTTCAACACTAGTAAACAATGTTACTTAACATTTTTTAACGTTTTTTGATAGACCACACGTCATTTCAACAGTCAAGATCGCGAGTGCGTCGAGAGTTCGTACCTATTTTGGAATATAGAGCCACAGCCGCACTGAGCTAAGTTCGTCGAACGCGCGAGTTGTTACATTCGTCCGATGTGAAAGAGCTCTTTTGCAACTCCGGCTAATATCAGTCGCTGCCTTCAGGCGTTCAGAAGGTTTAGTGGCAGTGCACACATGCAATTTAACACAATATACCTAAACATTAACATAGGAAATATATTGTTTATGTAGGATGCCGATCAACACGTCGGATGAATCGCAACCCAACGGTCAAAAGCTGAAGATTTTATATTGACCTTTCGCTTTTTCTATCTGTCTCTCGCTCTAATTTGAGTGATTCTCCCTTCGTGAGTATCCACGAGCCCCCTCGTGTGGTTGTTGTTGTTAGAAGTTGAAACCGAAACCCCCTCGTGCGCTGCCAAAATCAGCGAAGAACAAAATCGAGTGGCTCAAGCGAAAAAACGAAAAAAAAAATGAAGAACGAGTATGCTGTGACAATAACACACACGCGCGCACAAGGCGACACACGAAATCTGGTGCGATACCGGCTTTCAGTGGAGCAAGTACACACATGCACACATTTGGCCACACCAACGCTCTGTTCTAGTGCAGGTAGTTTTCTGCTGTCGCAGGTAGTTTTCGGACTAACGGCTCCGCAGCCGGCTCCGACTTTTTCCCAGAGCCGGCTCCGCTCCGACGGCTCCGGAGCCGGCTCCGCTCCGATGGCTCCGGAGCCGGCTCCGCTCCGATGGCTCCGGAGCCGGCTCCGCACCAACGGCTCCGGAGCCGGCTCCGCACCAACGGCTCCGGAGCCGGCTCCGCACCAACGGCTCCGTAGCCGGCTCCGGACTAACGGCTCTGCACTCACGGCTCTGCACTCACGGCTCCGTTCCAACGGCTGCGGAGCCAGCTTCAGGCCCACCGTTCCGGGGCCGGCGACGAATCAACGGCTCCATACCAACGGCTCCGAACTAACGGTTCAATATAGACATCATTGTATGATAACGTAATAAAAAAACGAATATATCTTCTCGCACGTGTGGAAGCCAATACACGATGTGATTGCAGTATTGACATGCATGACGTTGTGTAGCATTCGTTGGTCTCGCCTTTCTTAACAATATTCAAAAGTCATCGATGTTTTTTTTTGATAAATTCTTTTAAACATGACCTACTCCGCTATTTACGGATTTTCTCGAATGAAACTTCATTGAAAAAGTTATTTTGGTCCTTTGTGTTAAAACCGGCTCAAGAGCCGTTGGAGCGGAGCCGTTGGTGCGGAGCCAGCTCCGGAGCCGTTGGTGCGGAGCCGTTGGAGCGGAGCCGTTGGTGCGGAGCCGGCTCCGGAGCCGTTGGTGCGGAGCCGGCTCCGGAGCCGTCGGAGCGGAGCCGGCTCCGGAGCCGTTGGAGCAGAGCCGGCTCCGGAGCCGTCGGAGCGGAGCCGGCTCCGGAGCCGTGGGTGCGGAGCCGGCTCCGGAGCCGTGGGTGCGGAGCCGGCTCCGGAGCCGTGGGTGCGGAGCCTGCTCCGGAGTCGGCTCCGAAATTGTCTGGAGCCGGTCGGAGCCGTTTTGCCCATCACTACTACACACAGCCACGCATTTGGCGATATACGCTGTGGTGGACGTTCAGAATTCAGTGGTGCAAATACACACATGCATACACTTGGCGACACACGCTCTGCTTTGCGGTGAGATTTGTACTCTGTGTCCAGTGGTGCAAATATACACATACACGCACTTGGCTACACACGCAGTGCGGCGCGGTTGGCTTGGCAGAAGCGCATACACACATTCACGCAGTAGGCTTTACTTTCAGTCCAGTGAGGTTGGTGCTTGTGTGGTGTTTCAGCGCTTGGTAGTCAGAGGATAAACCCCATAAAAAATGGAATTTTGTTTAATTTGAGGTAAGTAAAAGTGATTAAAATTATTTAAAAACATCCTCTCTTCTAATTAATATCATTTTTCTTCCATTTCATGTGTGTTTCACGGCGAACGGAGACAACAAAACCTGTGGCTGTGTCGTAGTGTTGGCGTATTTGGCCCGTACAGTTTAGCAAAAGGAACTAGGCGCAACAGTGAGGAAGAGCAGAAAGTGTTGTGACGATTTTGTGATTTTATTCACTGTGTGAGTGTGGAAAGTGTGTTTTGAAATAATGTGCGTTAATGTGAAATTCAGTTCAGTGTTCGTAGTGCATGTGTTTTTGATTTTTGTGAAACATGTTAGATTAATGTTATTAATTTCAATAAATAGAATTGTTGTGATATAATTCTGTGCACTGTATCATTTTGGAAAGAAATCCTGGCAAAAAAGGGGGAGGGGGCTAATTAAACGAAGGTTCGTGCCGAACCCCGTTCGGGTTCGCTTCGGCTTCGGGTTACTTCGGAGGCTGAGACCCCAACAGTCAAAAGCCGAAGATTTTATATTGACCTTTCGTTTTTTCTATCTGTCTCTCGCTCTAATTTGAGTGATTTTCCCTTCGTGAGTATCCACGAGCTCCCTCGTGTGGTTGTTGTTGTTGGAAGTTGAAACCGAACCCCCTTCGTACGCTGCCAAAATCAGCGAAGAACGAAATCGAGTGGCTCAAGTGAAAAAAACGAAAAAAATGACGAACGAGTGTGCTGTGACAATAACACACACACGCACAAGGCGACACCCGAAATCTGGTGCGATACCGGCTTTCAGTGGAGCAAGTACACACATGCACACATTTGGCCACACCACGGTGATACAACACACAGCCAGGCACTTGGCGATACACGCTGTGTGGTGCGGTGCGGCGGACGTTCAGAATTCAGTGGTGCAAATACACACATGCATACACTTGGCGACACACGCTCTGCTGTGCGGTGAGGTTTGTGTTCTGTGTCCAGTGGTGCAAATATACACACACACGCACTTGGCTACACACGCAGTACGGCGCGGTTGGCTTGGCAGAAGCGCATACACACATTCACGCAGTAGGCTTTACTTTCAGTCCAGTGAGGTTGGTGCTTGTGTGGTGTTTCAGCTCTTGGTGTTCAGCGGATAAATCCCGTAAAAAATGGAGTTTTGTTTAATTTGAGGTAAGTAAAAGTGATTAAAATTATCAACCAACATCCCCCCTTCTAATTAATATCATTTTTCTTCCATTTCATGTGTGTTTCACGGCGAACGGAGACAACAAAAACCTGTGGCTGTGTCGTAGTGTTGGAGCAGTGGCCCGTACAGTGCAGCGAGAAAAACCAGGAGCAACAGCGATGAGGAGCAGAAAGTGCTGTGCTGAATTTGTTTTTTTTTCACTGTGCGAGTGTAAAAAGTGTTTTTTTAATTATGTGCGTTGATTTATAATTAAGTGCAGTGATTATTGTGCAAGTGTTGTGTTTTTTTTTTGTATTGTTGGTTCGATATTCAATAAATCGATTTACGATAGTTTAATGGTGTGCACTGTATCATTTCGGAAAGAAATCCTGGCAAAAAAGGGGGAGGGGGCTAATTAAACGAAGGTTCGTGCAGACCCCCGTTCGGGTTTTGCTTCGGCTTCGGGTTTGCTTCGGCTTCGGGACCCGACGGATCGGTTGAATAATTTCGCCAACTCAGCTTCAAAGCCAGCTTCAATCTCAGCGGATCTCTGAGTGCTGGTGACCGGTGGGACGTTTCGCCAACTCAGCTTCAAAGTCAGCTTCAATCTCAGCGGATCTCTGAGTGCTGGTAACCGGTGGGTGTTGTTAGAGATGGAACCCAAACCCCTTCGTGAGCTCTCCAAATCAGACGAAGAGCAAAACCGAGTTTTTTTTTGCTTGGCTGAAACGAACGAGAGAAACAGCGATGATGAAAAACGTGTGCTATGAAAAAATCTCATCCTAACGAGCACGCGCCAACGTTTTAGCCATGAGAATGTATGTGTGAGGTAGGTATATTTTGAAATGTAGTGGTGCTACGTTTCTGCTGTCAAAATGTTTGGCATTCTGTGTGGTTTACCAAGTGCCAAGTGCAAGTGTTCATTAAGTGTGTTAGACAAATGTGTTAGAAAAGTGCTAAAATGTCGCAAAATTGCAGCAAAAATGGGCATTTTTATGCAAAGTGCCGTAAACTGATGGATGAGATTGAGCTCTCGTACCAGGAAGCTCTCCAAGAAGCAAACAATGGGTTTGTCCCGCTGCCAAACCTGGGTAAGTAAAAAAGCAAGTGAGTGGTTATTTGTCAGTGCATAACATGTTATAATATTTAACATTATATAAAAAGTGCAGTATAATTCGGTGTAAAATAATACGGTATAAAAGCGGTCGGACCGGTCTGGTGGTACAGTCGTCTACTCATACAACTTCACAACATGCCCGTCATGGGTTCAAGTCCCGAATAGACCGTGCCCCCATACGTAGGACTGACTATCCTGCTACGGTAGCATAAAAAAGTCCCTGAAAGCCAATGCCACTTCACTAGTGGGTACAGCCAGGCCTTGATCGGCAGCGGTTGTAGTGCCAAAAGAAGAAGAAGAAGTAAAAAAGCATTAACGAATTAGAAGCAAAAAGCATTAAACTTATTAACAATTCAGGAGGTGCGCCAGGAGCAGAAAACGCAACGAGTAAAGCTTGAGAGCTTGGAAGCTGCCGTGCAGCTGATGCAGCCTAACCTGAAAAAGCACGGGGGCATGCTACAGATATTCAAGGACTCGACTACCACGGCGGAAGGATTTCTCCACCAGATCAGAGCCACCATTTTTGCCGAACCGCTTACTTCCACCGGAACAGTGCCAGAAGGCTTCTCTGTGTGGAAGCAATGAGTGCCGGGGAGCAGGTCGTCGAATTTGAACAAAAATTAGCTGACAATGAATATTTTAAACATGTGGTAGATTGGCTGCGCTATCACATAACTTCTGGTAATTCGACCACAAGAATGACGCAGGCGCTGAAAGCTATATTCAAGCCAGAAGCTATCGCAGCGTGCGGATGGAAAGGCGCGAAGGGGAAAGATGCGCTAAAAGATTGTAATACAATTTGCCTACTGTTTGAAACAGTAGGCAGTACAACAAAATTTACAGTAACACACCTAGGTGTGAAAAACTTTCTTGTAACGAAGTTTAGGTATGGGGAGTATAATATAAAAAAAGAACCTTTGAATATTGCTGAAGCAAACAATGATACGGAGCAACAGCAGGAGGAACAATATTTGAAATTTAGTTTTATTTTTTTTCCATTATCTAGAACTAGTGTATTGTATTTATATGTAGTGCTGTATTTTCCATTGTGGATAGGATCAGCTAGGATACGCTTTTTTAAAACGAATTTCATAACTAAAGGAGGATATGATTGTATTAGTGTTCTACCTACAGATGGACACCTTCTATTTGCTGACGACTTGAAGATATTTCTTCCTGTGTCCTCTATTGTTGATTGACAATCGCTTCAGAGCTTTTTACATAAATTTTCATCTTGGTGCTCGTCTAATGAGTCAGTGCTTTGTCCCCCTAAATGCTGTGTTGTCTCTTTTGGTCGTCCTAACAGAAAAATTTCATAGAACTACTTTTTTGGTCAAACTCAGATAATAAGAGAGTCTTCAATAAAGGACCTTGATGTTTGCCTCGATGACATCCTCACATGCAACTACCAGATCAACCATGCTGTTGCTAAAGCGAACAAAGCTCTGGGACTCTGGACCCCGGCTGGAGGTGCCGCTATGCAGAGACTAGAGAGAGCGCAGAGTCCGCCTGTGCCCTCTTATTGTCTCCGCTGTCGGATGTTGGGCTTATTGGAAATAAAATCCCGACATTTACACGCGCAGTCTTCCTTCATTGCCAGCCTCCTGACCTCCAATATCGATGCTCCTTCGCTCCTCAGTTCTATTCCTATTCACGTTCCTTCTCGTCGTTCCCGCGACAGACCTCCCATTTTTATCCCCTCCCACCGTTCAGTTTTGGTCATAAAGAACCATTTTGGAGAGCTTGCGCTTTTGCGAATGTTAATTATACAGGGTTTTCAATGATATTATTGACGTGTTCAGCGAGTTGTTGATTCGTTCGGGCATATAATTGACGTTGACAAGTTCGGCGATACTATAGAGCTGTCACTTTCGTACCCCTTGGACTGCAGCTTGGATCATTCTCACCAGAAGGTAAACAAACGGTTTTCGTAAAAATATGTTTGTTTTAACTAATTCATGTATTAAACAGCTTGGGGAATGATTATTAGCTACTTTTAAGACTTTTAAGAATGAAAAATTGAACCCTGCGGCACAGTGTGTAAACAAAACAAATGACAGCACTACAGAATCGCTGAACATGTCAACGCCTGCTTACGAACAATTCAATATCTCGCTGAAAGTGTCAATTATATGCCCGAACGAATCAACAACTCGCTGAACATGTCAATAATATCATTGAAAACCCTGTAATAGCCGGCATCGCGAATAAATGAACTCTTTTTAACAGTCGTTTAAAGTTCATTTTGGTTTAACCGAGTTCATTTGTTGTTCATTCCTGTTAAAATAAACGACCGTCAATACAGTTAACGACTGCTCGATATCGCATATAGGCAAACACGGGGAAAAAATTCGAGCAGTATAATTAAACGACTGTTAATTTGTATCGCATACGCTCTTGACAGTCGTTTGTTTAACGACGGCATAGGACCAGTCGTTAAAATTAACAAATGAACTCAATGCGTTCGCGATGCCAAATTCTAGCAATTTTTAACGACTCTGGTTAATTTTAAACCAATTCTTTCGCGATACCAGCTAATATCTTTCTTTCGCGAGGTAATTTTAATTACAATTACATTATAAGTGTAATAATCATCTACTTCGTGTTTTAATGTTTATTACTTACAGGTAGATGGAAGCTGATAGATGGAAGCTGGTAGCCCTTCAGCAGCGGGAACGGGCTGTGTTTCCGCATCCCTCCGGAACGCCACAAAGGATCGACAGCACGGTTTGTGTACGTGTTGGGATTGATCGAAGGTTGCTGGCAGCTGGTAGGCCGTTCCCGCTGCTGAAGAACTGTTTCGATCCCATTTCACACATTTATATATATATATATATATGTATATCTTCTTCTTCTTTGGCTCAACAACCGATGTCGGTCAAGGCCTGCCTGCTTGTGGGCTTGGCTTTCAGTGACTAATTGATTCCCCCCATAGCAGGATAGTCAGTCCTACGTATGGCGGCACGGTCTATTTTGGGGATGGAACCCATGACGGGCATGTTGTTAAGTCGTACGAGTTGACGACTGTACTACGAGACCGGCCAATATGTATATATATATATATATATATATATATATATATATATATATATATATATATATATATATATATATAGATATATATATATATATATATATATATATATATATATATATATATAGATATATATATATATATATATATATATATATATATATATATATATATATATATATATATATATATATATATATTTTTTTTTTTTTTTATTTCTTTATATATACAGGGAGGCATCGTAGAATTGATACACCTATTCGAGTACTCTTTTTGTGTTTTCTGTCACTGTGTGTCAAACTCATGGGTATATTTTGACAACTTAATTAATGTCAATTAAGTCGATTATTCGTCTACCGGGCAGCAATCAATACGAGGAGACAGGGACGATTGTTTCAAAAAAAGAAACCGGGCAAAAAACGGAGTGTCCGGACTCCAGCGGTGATCCAAACGATTTATATTAATACATATCCGTGCAAAGCGATTAATCGGCAACCGTCCGGTCCCGAGCTCCCTGGATAATCGACGTTCTATAAAGGTATATACGGGTACCCATGTACATATTTTCCGTAAAAATATTTATCCATTTACAGTTATGTTATATACGAGGCGTGCGGGCTAAATTTGACACCTGGCATTTGGGTTTATATCTCAGGGTTGAGTTAACGTATCGAAATGATTGATATGTCATTCGATTGCTAAAAGTTGTGCGAACAAGTATAAAAAATGTCCAGCTCCGTAAATATGTGGAACCCGTCCGAATTGTACAAGCGCGTAACGTATGTTATGATGGTTCGTGCCGGCCATAAGAATGCCGAAATTCGGAAGGCGGCGATGTGTTCGCTGAACACCGTAAAAACAATACGGTGGCCAATGGGCGGCCGTACGTTTGGCAGCAGGTATCTGCACCATGCCATACGGCCGTAAAAACACGCCAATGGCTCACTGTCAATTTCGACCGATACACCAGCACCGACGTTTGGCCACCCAGCTCCCCTGACCTTAATCCTATGGATTACTTTGTGTGGGGCACAGTTGAGCGGGACACCAACAGGACGTCCTGCAATACCAAAGCGGAGCTGGTGGCCAGAATTAAGGCCGTGTTTGCGGCCATCCCCAGAGACATGGTTGTCCGGGCTTGCGCGCGGTTCCCGAAGCGGGTGCAGGCGGCCATCAACGCGGAGGGGGGGTACTTCGAATAAAAAATGCGGCAAACATGGTAAGCTAAACTTTGTACAACATTTTTTTTTTAATATTTAACATAAATTTGATAAAAATTCCTTTCCTATTCCTTAAGAAACTGTCAAATTTATCTCGAATTTTATGTATGTATATATATAACGACGACTGCGTATACACTTTTTGCGCTTTTTACATTTTACATACCGTATATGTCGGTGCCGGTCTCGTAGTACAGTCGTCAACTCGTACGACTTAACATAATGCCCGTCATGGGTTCAATCCCCAAATAGACCGCACCGCCATACGTAGGACTGACTATCCTGCTATGGGGGGGGAATCAATTAGTCACTGAAAGCCAAGCCCACAAGTAGGTACAGGCAGGCCTTGACCGACATTGGTTGTTGAGCCAAAGAAGAAGAAGAAGAAGATATGTTGCAGAATTAAGAAAATAAAATTGGTTAGCCCGATACAACATGAGCTTTCGACCCCTGGTCCAGTTGGAATGAATTCTATCGCCAAAGAGCGGACGCGATACCAATTGTCGTCAGAATTGTCGACTGCTCGATGTTTTACGTAGAATTTGTCTACTGGTCGAAACTGACTTTTTGATTTCGAGAACGATCGTATGAATAATCCGTATGCGATGCCAACGTTTTGTTCATTCCAAATGGACTTTTATTCACAGGTTTTCGATTTCGATCGCAATCGAACTCGTATGCGATACAGACCAATGTTGTTTCAGCCGATCCGTCCTATATGGAGGATTACACGGTATATATCCCCAGTGGATTGTTGGATGTAATCAGTGTTATTGATGAATTTCAGGTTTAGTCTATTCTGAACAAAGATGGGAAAAATGAATCTCAGAAGGATACGAATCTTCGAATCCCAATCCTGGATGGGATTCGAATCTTTTAATCCCAATCCCAATGTGGTATAGCGTTTTATTCTAGTTTTCAGCGGGTGTGGGGGGGGGGGGGGGAATTAGTTAAAGCTGGAATTAGAGGTCATTCTGTTTTACTCCTAACTATTTAACTTTGCAGTACTTACATCATAATTAGTACATGTTCCCGAACGCGATACGCGAACGTTTATTCAATATCAAATCAATTAATTTATTTAGTGACTATAACATCTCATTAAATGGTACATTACACGAACCTTTTGCTATATTTTCACTGAAAACCGCGTGATTCGACTTCCGAAATTAGAGATAAGTGGTTTATCTCGTCTCCCATTAATAGCGTTTCTCGGAAACAGCCTGTAATTTCAATCGCAATCCCAATCCCAATGCAATTCCAATCCCAATGCAATTTGAATCCCAATCGCAATCAGAATCCCAATCCCAATCGAATCTCAATCCAACAATCCCAATCGAATTGCATTCCCAATCCCAATCGAATCGCAATCCGAATCCCAATCGAATCGCAATTCCAATCCCAATAAGGATTCCAATCCCAGTCCCAATCAAATTCCCTATCAGAATCGCAATCCCAATCCCAATCAGAATCCCAATCGAATCTCAAACGAATCGCAAACGAATCCCAATCGAATCACGATCAATTCCCAAACGCAAAGGAATCTTTTAGAAATTCAAATCCTACTAACGGGATCCGATCCGATCGAAATAAAAATAAAAATAAACGTTTCGAATATTGTTGATGGAACGAAACTTTTCCGTTAGACTTCCTAACTTCGGATCACTTTGGTGAGGCTGGCGCAAGTGGCAGAACAAGGCAACCACCACAGCAGCAGCACAGCAGTAACAACAGAGACGACGAGGTGCCTCCGCTATCTCCAGATGAGATTGCCAGCGCCATCAAGCAGCTTAAAAGCATTAAGTCTGCTAGCGGTGATGGACTGGCGGCCGAGCTGTTCAAGATGTGACCGGAGAGGCTTACCGTCGAAATGCATCAGCTGATCGTGAAAGTCTGTGAGCAGGAGGAACTACCGGAGGAGTGGAAGCTGGGTCACCCAGTCAATGAAAAGGGCAACAGGCTGGATTGCTCGAATTTTCGAGCCATCACAGTCCTGAATACCGCCTACAAGATCCTGTCCCAGATCCTGTTCTGCAGACTTGCACCCCTTGCTACAAATTATGTCGGCAGCTGTCAAGCTAGGATTGTTGAAGGCAAATCCACCACCGACCAAATTTTCACTCTACAGCACATCCTCCAGAAGTGCCGAGAGCGCCAAATCCCTACGCAACACCTGTTCATCGACTTCAAGGCGGCCTAAGACACCATAGACCGGAAGGAGCTATGGAGCATCATGCAGCGGTACCACTTCCCTGGGAAGTTGATCCGACAGTTCGAAACGTCCATGAACGGGGTGCAGTGCAAGGTGAGAGTGACGAACATGCTTTCGGAATCGTTCGAATCTCACCGAGGTCTGAGGCAAGGGGACGGACTCTCCTCTTTGCTGTTCAACATCGCTCTGGAAGGTGTCATGCGAAGCGCGGGCTTCGACATCCGGGGCACGATTTTCACCAGATCTCTCCAATTCCTTGGCTTCGCGGATGACATCGACATCTTCGGACGTACAACTGCGGCGGTGTACAAAGCGTACACCCGACTGAAACGCGAGGCCGAGAGGATTGGATTGAGGATCAATGCGACAAAGACAAAGTTACTACATGCCGGGGGCTTTGTACTAGTGTTGGGAGATTCGGGATTCGGAAGATACGAAGATTCAATCCCTAGAAAGATTCGATCGCATCCCGTTTGTAGGATTTGAATCCGTAAAAAATTCCATTGCGATTGGATTTGGGTTGGGATTCGATTATGATTCGATTGGGATTCTGATTGGAATTGGGATTGCGATTCGATTGGGATTGGGATTCGTTTGGGATTGGGATTGGGATTGTGATTGGGATTGCGATTCGATTGGGATTGCGATTGGGATTGGGCTTGCGATTCGATTGGGATTGCGATTCTACTGGGATCCTGATTGCGATTACTATTGGGATTGGGATTGCGATGGAATTTAGAGGCTGTCCCCGAAATACGCTATTAATGAGGGTCTAATTTCGGACGTCGAATCACTAAATAAATTATTTGATTGATAGTAAATAAAGGTCCGCGTCGGATACATGTACAAATTATGATGTAAGTACTGCAAAGTTAAATTATTTGGAGTAAAACAGAATGACCACTCATTCCAACTTTAACTAATTCACCCTCTACGGGTACGAGTCTTGGACTATGCTAACGGAGGACGCCAATGCACTCGCCATTTTCGAACGGCGTGTGCTAAGGACTATCTTTGGCGGTATGTGCGAGCAGGGCTGTTTGGCGGTGCTGATATCCTGATGGTCCTCAAAGCCAGAAGGATACGATGTCTGAGGCACGTGATGAGGATGCCGGACTTATGCCCCACCAGGAAGGTGCTCGTCAGCAACACGTTCGGCACGAGGCGTAGAGGAGCGAGCTCGTTGGCTGGATTAGGTGGAGTCGAACCTGTCAGAGATCGGATGCAACTGTGGTTGGAGGACTGCAGCCCAGAACCGAGATTCCTGGAAACGGATTGGCGACCTAGCCATGTCTTCTAGACGTGCTCGCACATGTGCAGGCCAAGACGAAGAAGAAGATTTAAACAATCCTATCGCCGTTCTAGTTCTAGCGATGCATAACTTCAATGCGAAACCATACAACAGTGTAGGAGAAATGAGAAAGCTCTCTTCCAAGCGAGGAAGCTCCACTGGTTGGGTTTCCCACAAACAGATAGTGCCACCAGCTATTTGCTATTTTCAGAACGCATCAGTCGTTTGCCGTCTGCTAAACGAAGTCTATATTCAGTTTAAGTTGAGAGCTAGAGTCGTTTAGAACCCGTTTAGTGGTCATTTAGTGGATTTGTGGCACTAGGGTAATCTTCGCAGAATAAATAAGCGACGCAGAAGACGAACGTAAAATCACTTTACGGTAGAAGATCCGTAGAAATCGGTATAAGATTTGCCTGATCTCACAGCGCTTCGAGTGAGCACTTAATCATTCCAGTTGAATAAAAGTTCTTCAAAACAGTTATCGTTATTGATCGAAATCACATGAAGGAAAACATAGGTAAAACAAATCGAACAGTACAATAAACGACTGTTACTTTGTATTGCATTCGCTCAATGCGTTGGCGACATAAATTTCGTATTTTTTTAACGATTATCGTTAATTTTTAACGACTGTTAATTTTTAACTGCCACTCTGGTGGTACAGTCGTCAACTCATACGACTAAACATCATGCCCGTAATGAGTACAAGCTCCGAATTGACCGTGCCCCCATACGCAGGACTGTTTATCCTGCTATGTGTCAATCAATAAATCACCTAAAGGCAAGCCCACAAGTGATACGGGGAGACCTTGACCGAACACAGTTCTTTTGAAAAAGAAGAATTAATTTTCCTACAGTGGATCGCCGTTTATCCGGGCTCATTGGGTCTCGACCTCGCCCGGATATGCGAATAACACGAATAATGAATCAAACGATACATTTGATGTCAACTTCTTGTTTTTTTAAGTTTATTTCGTGTTTTTTTCCAGTGAGAATATTTAAAATTTGCCATGAATTATAGCGTTTTTGGTTATGACAATGTGCTCTTATAACCGCTTTTTCAAATATCCTCCTCATAACGCAATGTCAATTTTGTATTGAACTTCATTTCTCAACAGCACGGATAAACGGAAAGGCGGATAAAAGGTACTCGGATAAACGGCGCTCCACTGTATTTGTAATTTGTCATGTATTAAAGTGTTTTTTGTAATGTCAAACTGCTCGGATAGATTTTTTTTCTAATATCCTCAGAACACAATGCCTTCTTTGTATTGAACTGTCATTTCTAAACAGCACAGATAAACGGACGACCGGATAAAAGTTACCTTAATAAACAGCGCTCCACTATATTTCTTAAAGCTCTTTCACACCGGACGAATGTGACAATTCGCACGTTCGACAAACTTAGCTCGTTGCAAAATTAGTTAATGAAAAACAGGCCTTTCGTGATGATCGCGCACCATGCAGGTATCAACACAACACGAACTTTGTCGATTACGCGTTCAAACCAAAACTGATTAACTTTATTAAAAAAAGTAATTTTAAAACTGTGTCGGTTAATGAAAATGTTTCAACACTAGTAAACAATGTTACTTAACATTTTTTAACGTTTTTTGATAGACCACACGTCATTTCAACAGTCAAGATCGCGAGTGCGTCGAGAGTTCGTACCTATTTTGGAATATAGAGCCACAGCCGCACTGAGCTAAGTTCGTCGAACGCGCGAGTTGTTACATTCGTCCGATGTGAAAGAGCTCTTTTGCAACTCCGGCTAATATCAGTCGCTGCCTTCAGGCGTTCAGAAGGTTTAGTGGCAGTGCACACATGCAATTTAACACAATATACCTAAACATTAACATAGGAAATATATTGTTTATGTAGGATGCCGATCAACACGTCGGATGAATCGCAACCCAACGGTCAAAAGCCGAAGTTTTTATATTGACCTTTCGCTTTTTCTATCTGTCTCTCGCTCTAATTTGAGTGATTCTCCCTTCGTGAGTATCCACGAGCCCCCTCGTGTGGTTGTTGTTGTTAGAAGTTGAAACCGAAACCCCCTCGTGCGCTGCCAAAATCAGCGAAGAACAAAATCGAGTGGCTCAAGCGAAAAAACGAAAAAAAAATGAAGAACGAGTATGCTGTGACAATAACACACACGCGCGCACAAGGCGACACACGAAATCTGGTGCGATACCGGCTTTCAGTGGAGCAAGTACACACATGCACACATTTGGCCACACCAACGCTCTGTTCTAGTGCAGGTAGTTTTCTGCTGTCGCAGGTAGTTTTCGGACTAACGGCTCCGCAGCCGGCTCCGACTTTTTCCCAGAGCCGGCTCCGCTCCGACGGCTCCGGAGCCGGCTCCGCTCCGATGGCTCCGGAGCCGGCTCCGCTCCGATGGCTCCGGAGCCGGCTCCGCACCAACGGCTCCGGAGCCGGCTCCGCACCAACGGCTCCGGAGCCGGCTCCGCACCAACGGCTCCGTAGCCGGCTCCGGACTAACGGCTCTGCACTCACGGCTCCGTTCCAACGGCTGCGGAGCCAGCTTCAGGCCCACCGTTCCGGGGCCGGCGACGAATCAACGGCTCCATACCAACGGCTCCGAACTAAAGGTTCAATATAGACATCATTGTATGATAACGTAATAAAAAAACGAATATATCTTCTCGCACGTGTGGAAGCCAATACACGATGTGATTGCAGTATTGACATGCATGACGTTGTGTAGCATTCGTTGGTCTCGCCTTTCTTAACAATATTCAAAAGTCATCGATGTTTTTTTTTGATAAATTCTTTTAAACATGACCTACTCCGCTATTTACGGATTTTCTCGAATGAAACTTCATTGAAAAAGTTATTTTGGTCCTTTGTGTTAAAACCGGCTCAAGAGCCGTTGGAGCGGAGCCGTTGGTGCGGAGCCAGCTCCGGAGCCGTTGGTGCGGAGCCGTTGGAGCGGAGCCGTTGGTGCGGAGCCGGCTCCGGAGCCGTTGGTGCGGAGCCGGCTCCGGAGCCGTCGGAGCGGAGCCGGCTCCGGAGCCGTTGGAGCAGAGCCGGCTCCGGAGCCGTCGGAGCGGAGCCGGCTCCGGAGCCGTGGGTGCGGAGCCTGCTCCGGAGCCGTGGGTGCGGAGCCGGCTCCGGAGCCGTGGGTGCGGAGCCGGCTCCGGAGCCGTGGGTGCGGAGCCGGCTCCGGAGCCGTGGGTGCGGAGCCTGCTCCGGAGTCGGCTCCGAAATTGTCTGGAGCCGGTCGGAGCCGTTTTGCCCATCACTACTACACACAGCCACGCATTTGGCGATATACGCTGTGGTGGACGTTCAGAATTCAGTGGTGCAAATACACACATGCATACACTTGGCGACACACGCTCTGCTTTGCGGTGAGATTTGTACTCTGTGTCCAGTGGTGCAAATATACACACACACGCACTTGGCTACACACGCAGTGCGGCGCGGTTGGCTTGGCAGAAGCGCATACACACATTCACGCAGTAGGCTTTACTTTCAGTCCAGTGAGGTTGGTGCTTGTGTGGTGTTTCAGCGCTTGGTAGTCAGAGGATAAACCCCATAAAAAATGGAATTTTGTTTAATTTGAGGTAAGTAAAAGTGATTAAAATTATTTAAAAACATCCTCTCTTCTAATTAATATCATTTTTCTTCCATTTCATGTGTGTTTCACGGCGAACGGAGACAACAAAACCTATGGCTGTGTCGTAGTGTTGGCGTATTTGGCCCGTACAGTTTAGCAAAAGGAACTAGGCGCAACAGTGAGGAAGAGCAGAAAGTGTTGTGACGATTTTGTGATTTTATTCACTGTGTGAGTGTGGAAAGTGTGTTTTGAAATAATGTGCGTTAATGTGAAATTCAGTTCAGTGTTCGTAGTGCATGTGTTTTTGATTTTTGTGAAACATGTTAGATTAATGTTATTAATTTCAATAAATAGAATTGTTGTGATATAATTCTGTGCACTGTATCATTTTGGAAAGAAATCCTGGCAAAAAAGGGGGAGGGGGCTAATTAAACGAAGGTTCGTGCCGAACCCCGTTCGGGTTCGCTTCGGCTTCGGGTTACTTCGGAGGCTGAGACGTTTCGCCAACTCAGCTTCAAAGTCAGCTTCAATCTCAGCGGATCTCTGAGTGCTGGTGACCGGTGGGTGTTGTTAGAGATGGAACCCAAACCCCTTCGTGAGCTCTCCAAATCAGACGAAGAGCAAAACCGAGTTTTTTTTTTTTGCTTGGCTGAAACGAACGAGAGAAACAGCGATGATGAAAAACGTGTGCTATGAAAAAATCTCATCCTAACGAGCACGCGCCAACGTTTTAGCCATGAGAATGTATGTGTGAGGTAGGTATATTTTGAAATGTAGTGGTGCTACGTTTCTGCTGTCAAAATGTTTGGCATTCTGTGTGGTTTACCAAGTGCCAAGTGCAAGTGTTCATTAAGTGTGTTAGACAAATGTGTTAGAAAAGTGCTAAAATGTCGCAAAATTGCAGCAAAAATGGGCATTTTTATGCAAAGTGCCGTAAACTGATGGATGAGATTGAGCTCTCGTACCAGGAAGCTCTCCAAGAAGCAAACAATGGGTTTGTCCCGCTGCCAAACCTGGGTAAGTAAAAAAGCAAGTGAGTGGTTATTTGTCAGTGCATAACATGTTATAATATTTAACATTATATAAAAAGTGCAGTATAATTCGGTGTAAAATAATACGGTATAAAAGCGGTCGGACCGGTCTGGTGGTACAGTCGTCTACTCATACAACTTCACAACATGCCCGTCATGGGTTCAAGTCCCGAATAGACCGTGCCCCCATACGTAGGACTGACTATCCTGCTACGGTAGCATAAAAAAGTCCCTGAAAGCCAATGCCACTTCACTAGTGGGTACAGCCAGGCCTTGATCGGCAGCGGTTGTAGTGCCAAAAGAAGAAGAAGAAGTAAAAAAGCATTAACGAATTAGAAGCAAAAAGCATTAAACTTATTAACAATTCAGGAGGTGCGCCAGGAGCAGAAAACGCAACGAGTAAAGCTTGAGAGCTTGGAAGCTGCCGTGCAGCTGATGCAGCCTAGCCTGAAAAAGCACGGGGGCATGCTACAGATATTCAAGGACTCGACTACCACGGCGGAAGGATTTCTCCACCAGATCAGAGCCACCATTTTTGCCGAACCGCTTACTTCCACCGGAACAGTGCCAGAAGGCTTCTCTGTGTGGAAGCAATGAGTACCGGGGAGCAGGTCGTCGAATTTGAACAAAAATTAGCTGACAATGAATATTTTAAACATGTGGTAGATTGGCTGCGCTATCACATAACTTCTGGTAATTCGACCACAAGAATGACGCAGGCGCTGAAAGCTATATTCAAGCCGGAAGCTATCGCAGCGTGCGGATGGAAAGGCGCGAAGGGGAAAGATGCGCTAAAAGATTGTAATACAATTTGCCTACTGTTTGAAACAGTAGGCAGTACAACAAAATTTACAGTAACACACCTAGGTGTGAAAAACTTTCTTGTAACGAAGTTTAGGTATGGGGAGTATAATATAAAAAAAGAACCTTTGAATATTGCTGAAGCAAACAATGATACGGAGCAACAGCAGGAGGAACAATATTTGAAATTTAGTTTTATTTTTTTTCCATTATCTAGAACTAGTGTATTGTATTTATATGTAGTGCTGTATTTTCCATTGTGGATAGGATCAGCTAGGATACGCTTTTTTAAAACGAATTTCATAACTAAAGGAGGATATGATTGTATTAGTGTTCTACCTACAGATGATACCTTCTATTTGCTGACGACTTGAAGATATTTCTTCCTGTGTCCTCTATTGTTGATTAACAATCGCTTCAGAGCTTTTTACATAAATTTTCATCTTGGTGCTCGTCTAATGAGTCAGTGCTTTGTCCCCCTAAATGCTGTGTTGTCTCTTTTGGTCGTCCTAACAGAAAAATTTCATAGAACTACTTTTTTGGTCAAACTCAGATAATAAGAGAGTCTTCAATAAAGGACCTTGATGTTTGCCTCGATGACATCCTCACATGCAACTACCAGATCAACCATGCTGTTGCTAAAGCGAACAAAGCTCTGGGACTCTGGACCCCGGCTGGAGGTGCCGCTATGCAGAGACTAGAGAGAGGGCAGAGTCCGCCTGTGCCCTCTTATTGTCTCCGCTGTCGGATGTTGGGCTTATTGGAAATAAAATCCCGACATTTACACGCGCAGTCTTCCTTCATTGCCAGCCTCCTGACCTCCAATATCGATGCTCCTTCGCTCCTCAGTTCTATTCCTATTCACGTTCCTTCTCGTCGTTCCCGCGACAGACCTCCCATTTTTATCCCCTCCCACCGTTCTGTTTTGGTCATAAAGAACCATTTTGGAGAGCTTGCGCTTTTGCGAATGTTAATTATACAGGGTTTTCAATGATATTATTGACGTGTTCAGCGAGTTGTTGATTCGTTCGGGCATATAATTGACGTTGACAAGTTCGGCGATACTATAGAGCTGTCACTTTCGTACCCCTTGGACTGCAGCTTGGATCATTCTCACCAGAAGGTAAACAAACGGTTTTCGTAAAAATATGTTTGTTTTAACTAATTCATGTATTAAACAGCTTGGGGAATGATTATTAGCTACTTTTAAGACTTTTAAGAATGAAAAATTGAACCCTGCGGCACAGTGTGTAAACAAAACAAATGACAGCACTACAGAATCGCTGAACATGTCAACGCCTGCTTACGAACAATTCAATATCTCGCTGAAAGTGTCAATTATATGCCCGAACGAATCAACAACTCGCTGAACATGTCAATAATATCATTGAAAACCCTGTAATAGCCGGCATCGCGAATAAATGAACTCTTTTTAACAGTCGTTTAAAGTTCATTTTGGTTTAACCGAGTTCATTTGTTGTACATTCCTGTTAAAATAAACGACCGTCAATACAGTTAACGACTGCTCGATATCGCATATAGGCAAACACGGGGAAAAAATTCGAGCAGTATAATTAAACGACTGTTAATTTGTATCGCATACGCTCTTGACAGTCGTTTGTTTAACGACGGCATAGGACCAGTCGTTAAAATTAACAAATGAACTCAATGCGTTCGCGATGCCAAATTCTAGCAATTTTTAACGACTCTGGTTAATTTTAAACCAATTCTTTCGCGATACCAGCTAATATCTTTCTTTCGCGAGGTAATTTTAATTACAATTACATTATAAGTGTAATAATCATCTACTTCGTGTTTTAATGTTTATTACTTACAGGTAGATGGAAGCTGATAGATGGAAGCTGGTAGCCCTTCAGCAGCGGGAACGGGCTGTGTTTCCGCATCCCTCCGGAACGCCACAAAGGATCGACAGCACGGTTTGTGTACGTGTTGGGATTGATCGAAGGTTGCTGGCAGCTGGTAGGCCGTTCCCGCTGCTGAAGAACTGTTTCGATCCCATTTCACACATTTATATATATATATATATATATATATATATATATATATATATATATATATATATATATATATATATATATATATATATATATATATATATATATATATATATATATATATATGTATATATATATATATATATATATGTATATCTTCTTCTTCTTTGGCTCAACAACCGATGTCGGTCAAGGCCTGCCTGCTTGTGGGCTTGGCTTTCAGTGACTAATTGATTCCCCCCATAGCAGGATAGTCAGTCCTACGTATGGCGGCACGGTCTATTTTGGGGATGGAACCCATGACGGGCATGTTGTTAAGTCGTACGAGTTGACGACTGTACTACGAGACCGGCCAATATGTATATATATATATATATATATATATATATATATATATATATATATATATATATATATATATATATATATATATATATAGATATATATATATATATATATATATATATATATATATATATATATATATATATATTTTTTTTTTTTTTTTTTTTTTTTTATTTATATATACAGGGAGGCATCGTAGAATTGATACACCTATTCGAGTACTCTTTTTGTGTTTTCTGTCACTGTGTGTCAAACTCATGGGTATATTTTGACAACTTAATTAATGTCAATTAAGTCGATTATTCGTCTACCGGGCAGCAATCAATACGAGGAGACAGGGACGATTGTTTCAAAAAAAGAAACCGGGCAAAAAACGGAGTGTCCGGACTCCAGCGGTGATCCAAACGATTTATATTAATACATATCCGTGCAAAGCGATTAATCGGCAACCGTCCGGTCCCGAGCTCCCTGGATAATCGACGTTCTATAAAGGTATATACGGGTACCCATGTACATATTTTCCGTAAAAATATTTATCCATTTACAGTTATGTTATATACGAGGCGTGCGGGCTAAATTTGACACCTGGCATTTGGGTTTATATCTCAGGGTTGAGTTAACGTATCGAAATGATTGATATGTCATTCGATTGCTAAAAGTTGTGCGAACAAGTATAAAAAATGTCCAGCTCCGTAAATATGTGGAACCCGTCCGAATTGTACAAGCGCGTAACGTATGTTATGATGGTTCGTGCCGGCCATAAGAATGCCGAAATTCGGAAGGCGGCGATGTGTTCGCTGAACACCGTAAAAACAATACGGTGGCCAATGGGCGGCCGTACGTTTGGCAGCAGGTATCTGCACCATGCCATACGGCCGTAAAAACACGCCAATGGCTCACTGTCAATTTCGACCGATACACCAGCACCGACGTTTGGCCACCCAGCTCCCCTGACCTTAATCCTATGGATTACTTTGTGTGGGGCACAGTTGAGCGGGACACCAACAGGACGTCCTGCAATACCAAAGCGGAGCTGGTGGCCAGAATTAAGGCCGTGTTTGCGGCCATCCCCAGAGACATGGTTGTCCGGGCTTGCGCGCGGTTCCCGAAGCGGGTGCAGGCGGCCATCAACGCGGAGGGGGGGGTACTTCGAATAAAAAATGCGGCAAACATGGTAAGCTAAACTTTGTACAACATTTTTTTTTAATATTTAACATAAATTTGATAAAAATTCCTTTCCTATTCCTTAAGAAACTGTCAAATTTATCTCGAATTTTATGTATGTATATATATAACGACGACTGCGTATACACTTTTTGCGCTTTTTACATTTTACATACCGTATATGTCGGTGCCGGTCTCGTAGTACAGTCGTCAACTCGTACGACTTAACATAATGCCCGTCATGGGTTCAATCCCCAAATAGACCGCACCGCCATACGTAGGACTGACTATCCTGCTATGGGGGGGGAATCAATTAGTCACTGAAAGCCAAGCCCACAAGTAGGTACAGGCAGGCCTTGACCGACATTGGTTGTTGAGCCAAAGAAGAAGAAGAAGAAGATATGTTGCAGAATTAAGAAAATAAAATTGGTTAGCCCGATACAACATGAGCTTTCGACCCCTGGTCCAGTTGGAATGAATTCTATCGCCAAAGAGCGGACGCGATACCAATTGTCGTCAGAATTGTCGACTGCTCGATGTTTTACGTAGAATTTGTCTACTGGTCGAAACTGACTTTTTGATTTCGAGAACGATCGTATGAATAATCCGTATGCGATGCCAACGTTTTGTTCATTCCAAATGGACTTTTATTCACAGGTTTTCGATTTCGATCGCAATCGAACTCGTATGCGATACAGACCAATGTTGTTTCAGCCGATCCTATATCCTATATATCCTATATGGAGGATTACACGGTATATATCCCCAGTGGATTGTTGGATGTAATCAGTGTTATTGATGAATTTCAGGTTTAGTCTATTCTGAACAAAGATGGGAAAAATGAATCTCAGAAGGATACGAATCTTCGAATCCCAATCCTGGATGGGATTCGAATCTTTTAATCCCAATCCCAATGTGGTATAGCGTTTTATTCTAGTTTTCAGCGGGTGTGGGGGGGGGGGGGGGGAATTAGTTAAAGCTGGAATTAGAGGTCATTCTGTTTTACTCCTAACTATTTAACTTTGCAGTACTTACATCATAATTAGTACATGTTCCCGAACGCGATACGCGAACGTTTATTCAATATCAAATCAATTAATTTATTTAGTGACTATAACATCTCATTAAATGGTACATTACACGAACCTTTTGCTATATTTTCACTGAAAACCGCGTGATTCGACTTCCGAAATTAGAGATAAGTGGTTTATCTCGTCTCCCATTAATAGCGTTTCTCGGAAACAGCCTGTAATTTCAATCGCAATCCCAATCCCAATGCAATTCCAATCCCAATGCAATTTGAATCCCAATCGCAATCAGAATCCCAATCCCAATCGAATCTCAATCCAACAATCCTAATCGAATTGCATTCCCAATCCCAATCGAATCGCAATCCGAATCCCAATCGAATCGCAATCCCAATCCCAATCAGGATCCCAATCCCAGTCCCAATCAAATTCCCTATCAGAATCGCAATCCCAATCCCAATCAGAATCCCAATCGAATCTCAAACGAATCGCAAACGAATCCCAATCGAATCACGATCAATTCCCGAACGCAAAGGAATCTTTTAGAAATTCAAATCCTACTAACGGGATCCGATCCGATCGAAATAAAAATAAAAATAAACGTTTCGAATATTGTTGATGGAACGAAACTTTTCCGTTAGACTTCCTAACTTCGGATCACTTTGGTGAGGCTGGCGCAAGTGGCAGAACAAGGCAACCACCACAGCAGCAGCACAGCAGTAACAACAGAGACGACGAGGTGCCTCCGCTATCTCCAGATGAGATTGCCAGCGCCATCAAGCAGCTTAAAAGCATTAAGTCTGCTAGCGGTGATGGACTGGCGGCCGAGCTGTTCAAGATGTGACCGGAGAGGCTTACCGTCGAAATGCATCAGCTGATCGTGAAAGTCTGTGAGCAGGAGGAACTACCGGAGGAGTGGAAGCTGGGTCACCCAGTCAATGAAAAGGGCAACAGGCTGGATTGCTCGAATTTTCGAGCCATCACAGTCCTGAATACCGCCTACAAGATCCTGTCCCAGATCCTGTTCTGCAGACTTGCACCCCTTGCTACAAATTATGTCGGCAGCTGTCAAGCTAGGTTTGTTGAAGGCAAATCCACCACCGACCAAATTTTCACTCTACAGCACATCCTCCAGAAGTGCCGAGAGCGCCAAATCCCTACGCAACACCTGTTCATCGACTTCAAGGCGGCCTAAGACACCATAGACCGGAAGGAGCTATGGAGCATCATGCAGCGGTACCACTTCCCTGGGAAGTTGATCCGACAGTTCGAAACGTCCATGAACGGGGTGCAGTGCAAGGTGAGAGTGACGAACATGCTTTCGGAATCGTTCGAATCTCACCGAGGTCTGAGGCAAGGGGACGGACTCTCCTCTTTGCTGTTCAACATCGCTCTGGAAGGTGTCATGCGAAGCGCGGGCTTCGACATCCGGGGCACGATTTTCACCAGATCTCTCCAATTCCTTGGCTTCGCGGATGACATCGACATCTTCGGACGTACAACTGCGGCGGTGTACAAAGCGTACACCCGACTGAAACGCGAGGCCGAGAGGATTGGATTGAGGATCAATGCGACAAAGACAAAGTTACTACATGCCGGGGGCTTTGTACTAGTGTTGGGAGATTCGGGATTCGGAAGATACGAAGATTCAATCCCTAGAAAGATTCGATCGCATCCCGTTTGTAGGATTTGAATCCGTAAAAAATTCCATTGCGATTGGATTTGGGTTGGGATTCGATTATGATTCGATTGGGATTCTGATTGGAATCGGGATTGCGATTCGATTGGGATTGGGATTCGTTTGGGATTGGGATTGGGATTGGGATTGTGATTGGGATTGCGATTCGATTGGGATTGC
Source organism: Anopheles coluzzii (assembly GCF_943734685.1). NCBI lineage: Eukaryota > Metazoa > Arthropoda > Insecta > Diptera > Culicidae > Anopheles > Anopheles coluzzii. The sequence goes on along the minus strand of NC_064670.1, from coordinate 77,676,331 downwards.
GATTGGGATTGGGCTTGCGATTCGATTGGGATTGCGATTCTACTGGGATCCTGATTGCGATTACTATTGGGATTGGGATTGCGATGGAATTTAGAGGCTGTCCCCGAAATACGCTATTAATGAGGGTCTAATTTCGGACGTCGAATCACTAAATAAATTATTTGATTGATAGTAAATAAAGGTCCGCGTCGGATACATGTACAAATTATGATGTAAGTACTGCAAAGTTAAATTATTTGGAGTAAAACAGAATGACCACTCATTCCAACTTTAACTAATTCACCCTCTACGGGTACGAGTCTTGGACTATGCTAACGGAGGACGCCAATGCACTCGCCATTTTCGAACGGCGTGTGCTAAGGACTATCTTTGGCGGTATGTGCGAGCAGGGCTGTTTGGCGGTGCTGATATCCTGATGGTCCTCAAAGCCAGAAGGATACGATGTCTGAGGCACGTGATGAGGATGCCGGACTTATGCCCCACCAGGAAGGTGCTCGTCAGCAACACGTTCGGCACGAGGCGTAGAGGAGCGAGCTCGTTGGCTGGATTAGGTGGAGTCGAACCTGTCAGAGATCGGATGCAACTGTGGTTGGAGGACTGCAGCCCAGAACCGAGATTCCTGGAAACGGATTGGCGACCTAGCCATGTCTTCTAGACTTGCTCGCACATGTGCAGGCCAAGACGAAGAAGAAGATTTAAACAATCCTATCGCCGTTCTAGTTCTAGCGATGCATAACTTCAATGCGAAACCATACAACAGTGTAGGAGAAATGAGAAAGCTCTCTTCCAAGCGAGGAAGCTCCACTGGTTGGGTTTCCCACAAACAGATAGTGCCACCAGCTATTTGCTATTTTCAGAACGCATCAGTCGTTTGCCGTCTGCTAAACGAAGTCTATATTCAGTTTAAGTTGAGAGCTAGAGTCGTTTAGAACCCGTTTAGTGGTCATTTAGTGGATTTGTGGCACTAGGGTAATCTTCGCAGAATAAATAAGCGACGCAGAAGACGAACGTAACATCACTTTACGGTAGAAGATCCGTAGAAATCGGTATAAGATTTGCCTGATCTCACAGCGCTTCGAGTGAGCACTTAATCATTCCAGTTGAATAAAAGTTCTTCAAAACAGTTATCGTTATTGATCGAAATCACATGAAGGAAAACATAGGTAAAACAAATCGAACAGTACAATAAACGACTGTTACTTTGTATTGCATTCGCTCAATGCGTTGGCGACATAAATTTCGTATTTTTTTTAACGATTATCGTTAATTTTTAACGACTGTTAATTTTTAACTGCCGCTCTGGTGGTACAGTCGTCAACTCATACGACTAAACATCATGCCCGTAATGAGTACAAGCTCCGAATTGACCGTGCCCCCATACGCAGGACTGTTTATCCTGCTATGTGTCAATCAATAAATCACCTAAAGGCAAGCCCACAAGTGATACGGGGAGACCTTGACCGAACACAGTTCTTTTGAAAAAGAAGAATTAATTTTCCTACAGTGGATCGCCGTTTATCCGGGCTCATTGGGTCTCGACCTCGCCCGGATATGCGAATAACACGAATAATGAATCAAACGATACATTTGATGTCAACTTCTTGTTTTTTTAAGTTTATTTCGTGTTTTTTTTCCAGTGAGAATATTTAAAATATGCCATGAATTATAGCGTTTTTGGTTATGACAATGTGCTCTTATAACCGCTTTTTTCAAATATCCTCCTCATAACGCAATGTCAATTTTGTATTGAACTTCATTTCTCAACAGCACGGATAAACGGAAAGGCGGATAAAAGGTACTCGGATAAACGGCGCTCCACTGTATTTGTAATTTGTCATGTATTAAAGTGTTTTTTGTAATGTCAAACTGCTCGGATAGATTTTTTTTCTAATATCCTCAGAACACAATGCCTTCTTTGTATTGAACTGTCATTTCTAAACAGCACAGATAAACGGACGACCGGATAAAAGTTACCTTAATAAACAGCGCTCCACTATATTTCTTAAAGCTCTTTCACACCGGACGAATGTGACAATTCGCACGTTCGACAAACTTAGCTCGTTGCAAAATTAGTTAATGAAAAACAGGCCTTTCGTGATGATCGCGCACCATGCAGGTATCAACACAACACGAACTTTGTCGATTACGCGTTCAAACCAAAACTGATTAACTTTATTAAAAAAAGTAATTTTAAAACTGTGTCGGTTAATGAAAATGTTTCAACACTAGTAAACAATGTTACTTAACATTTTTTAACGTTTTTTGATAGACCACACGTCATTTCAACAGTCAAGATCGCGAGTGCGTCGAGAGTTCGTACCTATTTTGGAATATAGAGCCACAGCCGCACTGAGCTAAGTTCGTCGAACGCGCGAGTTGTTACATTCGTCCGATGTGAAAGAGCTCTTTTGCAACTCCGGCTAATATCAGTCGCTGCCTTCAGGCGTTCAGAAGGTTTAGTGGCAGTGCACACATGCAATTTAACACAATATACCTAAACATTAACATAGGAAATATATTGTTTATGTAGGATGCCGATCAACACGTCGGATGAATCGCAACCCAACGGTCAAAAGCCGAAGTTTTTATATTGACCTTTCGCTTTTTCTATCTGTCTCTCGCTCTAATTTGAGTGATTCTCCCTTCGTGAGTATCCACGAGCCCCCTCGTGTGGTTGTTGTTGTTAGAAGTTGAAACCGAAACCCCCTCGTGCGCTGCCAAAATCAGCGAAGAACAAAATCGAGTGGCTCAAGCGAAAAAACGAAAAAAAAATGAAGAACGAGTATGCTGTGACAATAACACACACGCGCGCACAAGGCGACACACGAAATCTGGTGCGATACCGGCTTTCAGTGGAGCAAGTACACACATGCACACATTTGGCCACACCAACGCTCCTCTGTTCTAGTGCAGGTAGTTTTCTGCTGTCGCAGGTAGTTTTCGGACTAACGGCTCCGCAGCCGGCTCCGACTTTTTCCCAGAGCCGGCTCCGCTCCGACGGCTCCGGAGCCGGCTCCGCTCCGATGGCTCCGGAGCCGGCTCCGCTCCGATGGCTCCGGAGCCAGCTCCGCACCAACGGCTCCGGAGCCGGCTCCGCACCAACGGCTCTGCACTCACGGCTCCGTTCCAACGGCTGCGGAGCCAGCTTCAGGCCCACCGTTCCGGGGCCGGCGACGAATCAACGGCTCCATACCAACGGCTCCGAACTAAAGGTTCAATATAGACATCATTGTATGATAACGTAATAAAAAAACGAATATATCTTCTCGCACGTGTGGAAGCCAATACACGATGTGATTGCAGTATTGACATGCATGACGTTGTGTAGCATTCGTTGGTCTCGCCTTTCTTAACAATATTCAAAAGTCATCGATGTTTTTTTTGATAAATTCTTTTAAACATGACCTACTCCGCTATTTACGGATTTTCTCGAATGAAACTTCATTGAAAAAGTTATTTTGGTCCTTTGTGTTAAAACCGGCTCAAGAGCCGTTGGAGCGGAGCCGTTGGTGCGGAGCCAGCTCCGGAGCCGTTGGTGCGGAGCCGTTGGAGCGGAGCCGTTGGTGCGGAGCCGGCTCCGGAGCCGTTGGTGCGGAGCCGGCTCCGGAGCCGTCGGAGCGGAGCCGGCTCCGGAGCCGTTGGAGCAGAGCCGGCTCCGGAGCCGTCGGAGCGGAGCCGGCTCCGGAGCCGTGGGTGCGGAGCCTGCTCCGGAGCCGTGGGTGCGGAGCCGGCTCCGGAGCCGTGGGTGCGGAGCCGGCTCCGGAGCCGTGGGTGCGGAGCCTGCTCCGGAGTCGGCTCCGAAATTGTCTGGAGCCGGTCGGAGCCGTTTTGCCCATCACTACTACACACAGCCACGCATTTGGCGATATACGCTGTGGTGGACGTTCAGAATTCAGTGGTGCAAATACACACATGCATACACTTGGCGACACACGCTCTGCTTTGCGGTGAGATTTGTACTCTGTGTCCAGTGGTGCAAATATACACACACACGCACTTGGCTACACACGCAGTGCGGCGCGGTTGGCTTGGCAGAAGCGCATACACACATTCACGCAGTAGGCTTTACTTTCAGTCCAGTGAGGTTGGTGCTTGTGTGGTGTTTCAGCGCTTGGTAGTCAGAGGATAAACCCCATAAAAAATGGAATTTTGTTTAATTTGAGGTAAGTAAAAGTGATTAAAATTATTTAAAAACATCCTCTCTTCTAATTAATATCATTTTTCTTCCATTTCATGTGTGTTTCACGGCGAACGGAGACAACAAAACCTATGGCTGTGTCGTAGTGTTGGCGTATTTGGCCCGTACAGTTTAGCAAAAGGAACTAGGCGCAACAGTGAGGAAGAGCAGAAAGTGTTGTGACGATTTTGTGATTTTATTCACTGTGTGAGTGTGGAAAGTGTGTTTTGAAATAATGTGCGTTAATGTGAAATTCAGTTCAGTGTTCGTAGTGCATGTGTTTTTGATTTTTGTGAAACATGTTAGATTAATGTTATTAATTTCAATAAATAGAATTGTTGTGATATAATTCTGTGCACTGTATCATTTTGGAAAGAAATCCTGGCAAAAAAGGGGGAGGGGGCAAATTAAACGAAGGTTCGTGCCGAACCCCGTTCGGGTTCGCTTCGGCTTCGGGTTACTTCGGAGGCTGAGACGTTTCGCCAACTCAGCTTCAAAGTCAGCTTCAATCTCAGCGGATCTCTGAGTGCTGGTGACCGGTGGGTGTTGTTAGAGATGGAACCCAAACCCCTTCGTGAGCTCTCCAAATCAGACGAAGAGCAAAACCGAGTTTTTTTTTTTTTTTTGCTTGGCTGAAACGAACGAGAGAAACAGCGATGATGAAAAACGTGTGCTATGAAAAAATCTCATCCTAACGAGCACGCGCCAACGTTTTAGCCATGAGAATGTATGTGTGAGGTAGGTATATTTTGAAATGTAGTGGTGCTACGTTTCTGCTGTCAAAATGTTTGGCATTCTGTGTGGTTTACCAAGTGCCAAGTGCAAGTGTTCATTAAGTGTGTTAGACAAATGTGTTAGAAAAGTGCTAAAATTTCGCAAAATTGCAGCAAAAATGGGCATTTTTATGCAAAGTGCCGTAAACTGATGGATGAGATTGAGCTCTCGTACCAGGAAGCTCTCCAAGAAGCAAACAATGGGTTTGTCCCGCTGCCAAACCTGGGTAAGTAAAAAAGCAAGTGAGTGGTTATTTGTCAGTGCATAACATGTTATAATATTTAACATTATATAAAAAGTGCAGTATAATTCGGTGTAAAATAATACGGTATAAAAGCGGTCGGACCGGTCTGGTGGTACAGTCGTCTACTCATACAACTTCACAACATGCCCGTCATGGGTTCAAGTCCCGAATAGACCGTGCCCCCATACGTAGGACTGACTATCCTGCTACGGTAGCATAAAAAAGTCCCTGAAAGCCAATGCCACTTCACTAGTGGGTACAGCCAGGCCTTGATCGGCAGCGGTTGTAGTGCCAAAAGAAGAAGAAGAAGAATTCGGTGCATCGATTTAAGGGCACCAAAATAAAAATATGTATGTGTGAATCGGTGCAAAAAAAAAATATTAAATTATTAAAAATTATTATCATACCCGGGATATATGTGCGTGTGTCAAAAAGCCGTGGCGTGAAAAACGGAATGAGATAAAAAAATGTGCCAATCAATTGCATTATATTTTGTATTTATAATCGTCCTACAATTTCCGTCAATTTCGGTGTTCAGTGTGGTAAATGTGTTAAGTGTTCAGTGAATGTGTCAAAATGTGTTTCAAAAGGGCGGTCCTGTGGTACAGTCGTCAATTCGCTCGACTTAACAACATGCCCGTCATGGGTTCAAGCCACGTATGGACCGTCCTTCCGTAGCCGGACTGACCTTCCGGCTGCGTGGTACTAATTATGTATCAAAAACTTAAATAGTCCAGCATGACCGCACAGGTCGCGGACGTCAAGTAAAACATGAAGAAGTGTTTCAAAACAAAAATTAGTTTTGAAAAAACATTATTCATTTAATGTTGCCGCTAGTCGTGAAGAGCACGACCTATGAACATGCCCGTCATGGGTTTAAGGACCGCATGAGCCGAGCATCCTATAAGCAGGGCAGGGTTAGTTGTGTTGGACAAAAAAAAAAGATAAAAAAGGCTTAGATTAGTGGTTAAGACCAGTAGCGCAGGGTAAGAAAAGTGGTTCAGACTGGCAAAACGGATAAGGTTTCCACAGGTTCACTATGACAAATGCCACAAGACCGGACGTGAATCGATTCTTGACTATCCCGTTCTTATTATTGCAGGTAGCTATTGTAGTGTGGCGACGGGAAAACACCTAATCAACAAATCAAATGTCAGATCGGAAAGCAGAAAACAAATATTCGATAATACAGCGTGCATCATAGAAACTATATTCGTACTATAATTCGAATAAATATTTTAAAAAAAAAATATCTACACACAGCAAGTGATTTGTTTCCTTAACATAATCCGACAAGTTCGAAAGAAACGTTGTAATTGTTTTACATGTCTTTTATTTAATTATACTGTTGATTATAAATTATCTTCCCAATCAAGACTTTTCGGATGACGAAACGGTTCCGGAAGTGCCGCAAGACCAATCTACGACATCAAGCACTGTCGGAACAAGTGCAGAAAACGTCGCGGATGATGCTTAAGATTTCGACCACGGGGAAAATTATCCGAACGGGGAGGACAGCGACGATTTTTATCACGGCGCTTCCGATGAGAATGACTCTTATGAGATCTTTGACCATCTAAGTTTGTTGGATTGTCTTAGATTCTTTGCAATTAAGAGTCTGCTCTAGTGATGGGAAAAGTTGGCAAAAATCCGGAGTCGACTCCGATCCGACTCCGATAAATTCGGAATCGACTCCGGAAGGTAGGTCCGCGCTGCAATATCCGGAGTCCGGAGTGCAAATCGTCCGGAGTCGTACGGAGTCGCCCGGAGTCGCCCGGAGTCGGAGTCATCCTGAGTCATCCGGAGTCGTTCGGAGTCGTTCGGAGTCGTCCGGAGTCCTCCGGAGTCGTTCGGAGTCGGAGTCGTTCGGAGTCGTTCGGAGTCGTTCGGAGTCGTTCGGAGTCGTTCGGAGTCGTCCGGAGTCGTCCGGAGTCGTTCGGAGTCGGAGTCGTTCGGAGTCATTCGGAGGCGTTCGGAGTCGTCGACTCCGGACGACTCCGGTCAACTCCGGACGACTCCGAACGACTCCGACTCCGGGCGGATCTAGTGGTTCCATTTTGCCGGAGTCGGAACCGAACTGACAATAGTCGGAGTCGGATCGGAGCCGTGGGTGCGCTCCATACAGCACATCACTAGTCAGCTCCCTCGTTCGGTGGTCAATATGCTACTGGCGATCCTACGGAAGAAGGTAGATGCCACTCTTCCAAAAGATAGCCGGACTTTGGTGCGAACACCTCCCCGTGCTGCTGGCAGCATTTATAAAATCGGGGGAGGTGGCTTTTGGTACGGAGGATTATCGCCAGTCCTGACCAAGTATTTTCAGTAAGTATATTATGTTTTAAGTTATGTTTCAATTGCTACAAAAAATTCTTTATATTATTATTTATAGAAACATCGAACCCCGAGACGATCCTTTCAAGCTAGACGTATCGGTCGACGGGCTAACGCTACATAAGGGTGGGCCGACCCAGGTCTGGCCTATTCTGGTGAAAGCGGTAGACTTGCCTAAGCTTCCACTCATGTTGATGGCCACATATAGTGGCCATACAAAGCCGGTAAGTGTGGAAGAATTTTTGCGGCCGCTAGTGATTTTAACATCATTCAGCTAGGAGGCTTAACCATCGGCGATAAATCGTTGCATTTTTGGGTACGCAATTTTATCGCTGATACACCGGATCGAGCGTTCATTTTAGGAAACGAAATAAATAACATTATCGTAAACCTTTTAGCTAAATACAATATATATTTTATTTTCAGCAACGACGAACCACAACGGATACGACAGTTGTTTAAAGTACACTTGCCATGGGGAGTGGTGTGAAGAGGGAAAAAATTTTTTTTTGATTCCGTCGATGCTCCCCTTCGTACGGACGAAGGGTTTCGTGGTAGAGTCATATTCATATCAGGAGTGGCGTACACCTTTAGAAGAATTAGACAATTTTGATTTAGTCGATAACGCTCCCAAGTCGGAGCGTGAACACCTGTGTGACGAGGGGTGTACACGTTTTATGCAACGGGGATTTATGTTCGTCAAATTTCCCCGTAATAAAAAGTGGACACCTCTCTAAATGGAAGCTGCGACTAAATTTTTAATGCAGACGAAGCTTCCTACTGAGATCCATCGATCATTTCGGCCTCTCAGATATCACGCCTTTTGGAAAGCTACTGAGTGGCGTCGCTATCTACATTATGCATCAGTTGTGGTTCTGAAGGACCTGGTTGATCCAGTCGCCTATGGTCACTTCCTGCTCTACTTAAGTGCAGTGACAATTTTTTCGACAAAATTTCACCAGCACTTGTGGCTCTGTGCTCGAGATTCTTCGCATATTTGTGAAGAAATTCGGCCAGGTCTACGGTGGAAAATATTTAACAAGCAACGTCCACCTTCTCGTTCACATTTATAAAGATGTTGAGAAATTTGGAGCGCTCGACGATTTTTCGGCCTACGCAACAGAACATTTTTTGCAAAATTTTCCACGCTGGGTTCGAGCGGGCACGAAATGTGTGGAGTAAATTGCAAACAGATCAAGCGATCTAATGAGCCTTGATCTGGTTGCTACCCCGCCAGTTCCACAGTATCCGATGTTGAAGGCAAATGGTGTCGGTCTTCATGTGACCGCCAATTTTGTCTTACTGCCAAAATTTAAAGACCAATGGTTTTTGACCAAGGACAATGGCATAGTAAAATTTTTGAATGCGAAAACATCACGCTCGCACGATATCACCGTCGTTGGGATCCGGTTTTTAACCATGGCCGCGCTTTACGAGATCTCAGCAGAAGGCGGTGTTATTGCACCAATGTCTTCTGCTGAGATCCACGTTTACCAAACGATGGAAAACGCGCCGGCTATGGTGGTGGAGGTTCCATGGACTGCAATCAGATGCAAAATGGTTGCAGTGAAGCAACCCACTCGTCCTCTTAATCTTCCTCCCATTGATCCTTCGCCAAACTCAACAACTCCTTCCGCCATATCCTTTTTTCCTCTTCTCCACACCTTTATTCCTGATTAATTTCCTCCCTTCAATAGAAACAATTTGCCTCCTCGACACCCCCGAAGACGACGTGTGGTTGCACATGGTAAGTAAAAAATTCATGAAATTGCATAAAGTAGTTGGTCTAATTTTTCCTCTTGTTACAGGTAAACTTCCACCGAAACTCCGGATAATTCGTGCCCTGTGACATGGACGGGAAGGTGGACAAAGCTAACATTAAGGGGGGACCTTTTAACAGCACTACGGGCAATGTTAGGACATGTTTGCCGTGCTGGACACTGCGTATCCGTATCAGGCCTCCTCCAGGCCAGTTCCTCTTTCCCCGTGATTAATGGAACAAAGCGGGTTGGGGTTTTGTGTGTGTGTTTTTTTAACACAATCAGATATAAATTGTTTTTTTTTTTTCTGTTGGCCTGTTATATAAAGGGCAGGCAATGGTGCATGCGGCTGACATGGCACATAGATTTTATTTTCTTTTTTTTTGAATTATCTTGAATTTTTTATAGGTTAGTTAAAGTTTAGTTTGAATTTTCCTTTCTTTAGGTTGAGTAAGAAGGTTTAAGATGTAATTTTACGTTTACATTTAAGCTTACTTAGAACTTTTTAGTAGTAGTAGTAGTCTTAACGATACCATTGCACAATGGGCATTTGCCGGGAAGAAATTCAAAAAATCAGCTTTGTAATAGCGCAATTCCAATAATAGGTTTTAATACTAAGGGTTAAACTAAGAAAAATACCAAATATGAGCTCTTTATCTTTTCTGGTTCTCTAGAAAAGACCTTTCAAAGTCGAGATTTGTTAAAAAAAAACGCAGAAAACTTTTTCACTTTTTGGAAAACTTTGGACCTTTGTAACTTTTTCAAATATGCATCGATTGTGATAAGTTGAGACATTTTAAAAATGATATTTAGTAAGCTTTATAAAAACCTTAAAGATTTTGAGTTCAGTAAATTTTATGCAAAAATAAACGATAATAACTGAAGAAACTTCCTAAAAAGTTTCATTATTTTAACTTTTGACTTGATGCCATTATGCAAGTGGCGTAAAGTGGCGTTGTCTCATATATGTCACATAATAGTATAATATATATACTATCAATCTATGAAGAAATATTCTGCGAAAGTTTGCGAACGCGAATTTTATTGAAATTTTTTCACATCAACTTTTTCTAAAAACAGACACATGCGTAACTAGGCGGCTCCATAGGAGCCTAGTGTAGCGTGTTTAGTGTATTCTACAAAAGTGTATTCTACGTGATTTTGATCACCTTTAATTTCCATTACGAAGCTGTGTATCTGAGTTTCAGCACATGTACTTATCTAATATGTAAATTTATATTCTAACCTAACTTTATTATTAAATATAATGAATCAAATCAGAACCAAATACCTTTTGGTCCTACGCCAGATTGTAGATTAAAGGATGTAAGGAAAATAATTCTAAAATTATACGCATAACAGGAAAATATTATGAATGCACCAGCATCTATTGGCGTTTTTGGAGAAGAAACTCCCAAGTCATGACAAACTAAATATAAGGATAGAGGGGAGTATGCTACAAAGAATATTTTGCAAGAAAGAAAATGCATCCAGAAGGACATTTTGTATGATGAGCTGTATTCCTCTGATTCGTTAACCAGTTCAATATCAGTAGCTACACGCACTAAAACAAAGACAGAGTTTAGCTTTACAAATGAAGTAAATACTTTGTTTGTAGCTATCGTTGAACTCTGATTTTTTCGGAAAGTTGTAAAACCAAGAACATAGAATTTTTAGTTTTATTACCCCTTCTGAAAGCAGTACAGGACTTGGAAAAGTATTGGATGAATATTCAAAGACTAGCAATATGTGCTGCTTTTCATTACGAATTTGGGAAGTACTTTATTTCAATGTACCTGCTATATCTATTTTTTTTTTTTAATGCGTTTATTCATGTCTTTAGCAATGTGAACTAGACGTCAGGAGCTTGTAATAGCATCCACCTAAGTTGTGTATGTAAATTTTTAATATTTGTACTACCCGTGAGTAAAAGTGATGAGAATTAGCTACAATTGTCGTATACAAAGCAGAAAATATTATCTTATTCAAAATTATTATGTTTTGTTCATATATTATAAAACATTACAGTATATTTTAATATGGTTTATACTATTAGAAACAACAAATACAAGAAAAAAACACGCAAAATTAATAAAACCAAGCAAAGATTCCTTAAACCACTATTTTATGTAGCGCCACCTGGTGGTATGGATGCGAACTACATATAAAATGCTATTTACTATCATAACTCATTACTACAAACGATAAAAACTAACAATTTCTAACAACTAACAAACAATTTTAACAAAAATAATTTTATCCCGAAATTTGTTCTAAACTGCCCATTGTGCATTGTAGTGTGAATTTAGATTTGATATATTGAACTATTTGTATACCTCTAGTACCATAGTTGGTTGCCAGTGAAAAGGATCTAAATTCGTTCATTTTTGCTTAGCCATGACAAAGAACCATAGTTTCGTCGAAGTAAGGTTTTAACCTTACTCAATTGGTATAACATATATAACATAAAATATTAAACAATACACACAAAACTTAGGAATTATCTTGCGTAGATCAAACTAGAGAGCATTTAGTTATGTAAAGTTGATTACTAAACACGGATGGCTGATGATAAAGCTTTTTCATAGGAAGTATATATTGTGCAATTTGAGCACAAAATATAACCAATTGCATTTCATATAATGTGCATATAACTTAAATGGCTAACTGCCCTGAGGCCAGGATATGTAACATGACAAAGCCTCAGTTATATTACAATGTACCCAACATCAACTTCTGCGTTGAACCGTGTTAATCGACATAACAATAGTAAAAATAGCAATGTAGATTATAAAAACTTTTTTGAACATCACATCCGCAAACGACGTTAGCAAACAGGCAAGGCAAACACTTGACAAAAAGGTAAGTTAATTGGTAAGATATGATTGTTACCATTTCTAACGTTATTATTTGAAATTTACAGAACACAAAATGCACAGGCACAATGCTACCGCCAGACACACTAAACTATGTACAGGCGGTCCCCGAGATACACGGTACCTCTTATACGCGGATTCGGAGATACGCGGTTTTCTAAATTTGACAATTCTTTGAGCAAATTGTACTGATTTGACACATCAATTGCAAATTGCCAAATAATTTCCGTTTTGATCGAATGTTAAAAACTATTTAAAAAGGTTTAAAACAGTTATATTCAGTCAGAATAATATCAAATAATTCATAAAGTGACTAAAACCTCCCCTTACTTGCAAAATTACACGAAAATTAGTGATATTTTAGCTGGAAATCACGAGATTTGACTTACGCGGAAATTCGAGATACGCGGTATTTTGCGGCCGTTTTCGGTCCCCATTAACCGTGTATCTCGGGGACCGCCTGTATATCAATTCTACAACAAGATGGTATACTATTTGGTGGAACCACACAAGCAGGACCTTCGCATCGTTGCGACACGCGAACTCATCAAGGTAAGAAAACATTATATGCATTAGTTTTACGCACTGCATTAGTGCACCGTTTTATGGTAATTGTTTTTCATTATTTAGTCTAGTGCAAAGTCAATGATGGACACAATGTTAGTGAAATTCCCATTTTTTTTCAATTAATGTTTATTTTCATTTTAATTCAAGAGCTGCTCAAAAGCGATGATGCCGCAAAGAAGACAACTTACTTACTTACTTATCCGGCGCTATAACCGCTTTGCGGTCTTGGCCTGCCTCAGGAGTGTCCGAAACCGGTCACGGTCTCGCGCCTTCGTCTGCCAGTCCGTTATCCCGGCCTTAATGGCGGACGCCTCCACGCCATCTTGCCACCTCAATTTGGGCCTACCACGCCTCCTCTGTCCTTGTGGACGGCCTAAAAGGACTTAACGGGCTGGGTCGTCCGTTTCCATGCGTACAACATGGCCAGCCCACCGGAGCCTGGCGAGCTTAATACGCTGTACGACAGTGAGGTCGCCGTACATCTCGTATAGCTCGTCATTATATCGGCTCCTCCATTGTCCTTCCACACATGCGGGGCCAAGTATCCTTCTGAGCATCTTCCTCTCGAACGCGGCTAAGAGGGCTTCGTCAGATTTGGACAGTGTCCATGTCTCAGAGGCGTATGTGAGTACTGGTACTATATAGGTACTATATAGTCCCAGCTGCGTCCGTCGCGACAGGTTCTTTGAGGTGAACTGCTTTTTCAGGCTGTAGAATGACCGGTTGGCTGCCAGCATCCTTGCGCACAACTCAACTTCCATACTGTTGTCGTTGCTGACCTTTGACCCAAGATAGGTGAATTCTGGGACGACTTCAAAAGTGCGTTCACCTATCTGTACATCACGCCTACGTAGATTCGGATTATTTATTGGTAGGTCCGCTGATGTTGCCACCATCAGTTTGGTCTTTGCCTCGTTTATCTGCAATCCGAGGTTCTCTGCCGCCTGCTCGACTTATAGAAGATGGTTCCCGTAGTCTCCACCCTCGAGTCGCGGATGGCCCTCTCTAGCGCCAAGTTGAATAGGAGACAGACAAGCCCGTCCCCCTGGCGCAGACCCTTGGTGGTAGCAAAAGGTCCTGAGAGTTTTCCATCCACCCTCACCTGGCATGTGACGTTGGTCATAGTCATCCTAACTAGCCTTATCAGTTTGGCCGGGATTCCAAATGAGCTCATGGCGTCGTACAGTTTTACCCTGGCTATGCTATCGTATGCGGCTTTGAAGTCTATGAAGAGATGGTATGTGTCGTTTCTGTATTCAGCCATCTTCTCCAAGATCTGCCGCATGGTGAAGATCTGATCAGTGGTTGATTTTCCGTTTCGGAATCCTCTTTGATAGTTTCCTACTATCTCTTCGACGTGCGGGACAAGCCGATCCTGAAGGATCAAGGAGAATATTTTATAGGCGGTATTCAACACCGTAATACCCCTGTAGTTGTTGCAGTCCAACCTGTCCAACCTTCTTGTATACGGGGTAGATGATGCCGAGATTCCAATCACAAGGCATCGATTCGCTATCCCACACCTCAGTAACAATTTGATGAATCTCGTTTTCTAGTCGTGCACCTCCATTCTTGATCAGTTCGGCTGCAATTCCGTCGGTTCCGGGTGCCTTGTTATTTTTCAGCCGACGGATAGCCTTTCGTGTTTCTTCTATGCTAGGTGGCAGTAGCATGACAATATCTGCTAGAGGCGCTGCTAGCTGGTCGTTTAACTAAGCGTTGAGTAATTCATCAAAGTACTGAGCCCACCGCGAGAGGACCTCTGGCTGGTTACTAACCAGATCTCCATCCTTGTTGCGACAGCAGGTTACCTTAGGTACAACGTTGTTTCGGTGACCTGCTATCGCTTGGTAAAACTTTCGTGTTGGTCCGTACGCCTCTCTGGTTTGCTCGAGTTCCCGCATGTTTTGCTCTTCCAAAGCATGCTTCTTGGAGCGGTGAACTCGTTTCTCTTCGCGTCCTTGTCAAAGAAGACAAAGCGAAGGAAAAAAGTAAAGAACAGCAAAGACAACATTGAACATCGATTATCACTCAGGTGGACTGAAGGAAGTGCAGTGAATAACTATGAAGGTAATTTAATTATTCTTTTTATTTCGTTTACAAACAACACTCTTTCGCATATTCTTGCAAGCAAGGCGGCTCTTGGAATTGCGCAATTTTGATTTTAAAAATAATTGAGGCCTTTTCAACGTTACAGTTTCATTTGTAGTTCGACCAACGGCCATTAGAAGGTGATGGACATGTTTGCACCGGTACATAGGAATCTTCGGACCATTTGCTCCTCCGCCCAGCCAACTGCACTTGCAAAGCAAGGGGGCGCTAAACAGCTTAAACACTGCTTCGTGCATTCGATTGTCTGGAGTATTCGAAGTAAGACAATTCGATATTCTTCTAGCAGTAGCGATAAATACATTTTTGTCGCTCAACATACTTTCAAAATTGTCTAAAGCTTCTATGTTTTCTATTTCAGCCGGTGTAGGTGTTTCATCAACTTCATCTATTGTAAAACAATTTGAAGTACTCGCCGGGCAATTTGGACAGGTAAAAGAGCTATTCAAAACATTCTTCTGGATAATAGCTTTCGTTAACTTATACAAATGCTTGTTTTGCTCTTGTAATTGATTTGACAATGTGTCCAGCTGTGTGCAGCATTAACTACAAATTACTCTTTCTTCCGCACATCCACTAGGAGCACCGGTTCTGTGGTGCAACTCTATTGAGGATGTTGCTGACGGTAGCTGGAGCGGTGCTTCAACCGGATGAGAATCCTGTATGGCCTCAATACACGGATCAATCGAGGATATTTCGACAGTGGCCAATGGAGATGGTTGACGTTCAGCAACGCTGGGTGCAATCTCCGTGCGGTTGCTTTCCACAGCAGCTGTTATAGAAACACCATCTAAAAAGGCTAGCGGAGGAGCCTCACGGACGAAAACGCTAGAAACTGTCTCCGTGGTATGTTTTTCCACATCTCTCTGCCGATTTTCAGCTACATCAATTGTTAACGAAGATGGTTCACGGACGTTAATGCTGGGCACCGGTACCACCGTGCAGTTTTTAACAGATTGTGGTGTTCCACTGTCAATAAAGGCCAACACAGATGGCTCACGGGCGACAACGCTGGGCACGTCAAGCATGTCAAGCACGCTTTTGCACAACAGATTTCTGTGAAACATCGCCAAAATAGGCCAAGGGAGGCGGCTCAGTAACATCATGGGCCTCCTTTTTCGTTCGCGGCTTTTTCGATCCTGCTTCCAATACGTTGAAAGACGTCGAGGGTGGCCGGGACGTGTTGTACAGCGTTAGATCGTTAGACGGTTTATCACTGACTTGCCGTTTTGATAAACCCTATTAATAAATATTAACGGTGGTGGATTTTCATTCAAGATACTTTGCATTTTGACTTTGCAACTGCATCACACAAAATAAGTTTGTAATTGAACTGCTTGGATACAAATGCTGCTTGCTTGTACCAATACTAACTCACTAATATTTATGTAGTAATACAGTTTAGCTATCAATACTAATAACAGCTCATTATTCCTAATCAATACTAATCCCGCTTGTGCTGTTAACAATAAAAGCACGTGTAAGGTATACTTGTATGTGTGTGATTTTATTTCAGATCGAAAGAGCACGAGATCACCAAAAACTCTTATTGAGAGATTTTTTTGTGATCTGCTCTCTTAAAACAGATTGAGAGAATACCTAGGGGACAAAACCAGCACGCTTTCTCGTTCTGCCAACCTGATAGAGCGGGCTCTCTATACAACGTTTGCGGAACGAGAGAGTGTGTTGGTTGTTCCCTAGGGAGAGAAAAAAATCTACTGCGAGAAAAATACGAACAGCCCCCCGCCCCTCGATCGGTTTTCATTTCATTTCATTTCATTTCATTTATTTAATACAATATCCGCCATCAAGGCTAAATATAATAGACTTAAAACTAATTTAATACTAACAAATAAACAAAATAATTCATGAAAAACTAAGCCTAACTAACCTAGTCTTGACCTAGCAAAAAAGAAAAGAAAAAAAACAAGAGTAGAGCGTAGAGACTATCATAAACTTAACAAAAACAAAAAAAAGAGAGTAATAGAAAACTAAGGAGAATAATTAAAGGGAATTAGAAGAAAAAATACGGTTACGGAAAGAGTTAAGAGAGGAGTCGAAATCAAAGAGATAGTAAAAGTGGTTAAATAACCTGAAACAGGACAGAAGAGAGTCATTGAAAGTATAAAGAGTATGACGTGTTTCAATTGACAGAGGATCACGTGGACGAAGAGAACGAGAGGGAACATACAGCGAGATGGACGAGAGTAAATCAGGAGCATCAGTAGCAGGTTTTGCTTCGGCTTCGGGTTATTTCGGGTGCTGAGACATCCCAAGTAGCAACCGAAGCTTTTTTCTCCCAGTTTCAACCCCCTCATGACCAAAAACTGCCTTCTTTACACCAAAATTTACACTTGATTTAAAGATGTGACAAACTTACCTTTGTGCTCGAGGATCAATTGAACCTTGAACGCCTGTACACACACACAGTGTCGCAATTTGAAGAGGTTTGGAGAACAGCTAGCGGTAACAGCACACATCTGAAACTTGTAAAGTGCAATGTTTTAATTAGAATAAATGTCACATACCACTAGACACTTAGATAAGGACACTTATCGAAACAATTAGATGATAACAATTCGTCCTCCGATAAAGCAAAAAGAACACCGCGGATGGTGCAGTACGGGAAAGTGTTTTACGCAGTTCACGCAGCACACAAACACACACTCTCACGTCCACGGTTCAGAGCACACTGAAGTCGCTCTTTGGCTTGGATGGAAAAGAGCAAACACCCTGATGAGTGTGATGGAAGAAAATGACTTGTGTTCAACAGGGATGGGTCGAATCAAACACACGAAGTGTGCAGGAGAATTCTCTTCGTGTGGCAAGAGAGAACCCAAGTAGCAACCGAAGCTTTTTTCTCCCAGTTTCAACCCGCTCATGTCCAAAAACTGCCTTCGCTCCTGCTGCAAAGGCAAAACTGCAAACTGCAAAAACTGCTTTCCTGAGGGAAGAAGAAAAGACATAATTGGAAACAGCGGCGCCAGGTTTCCAACCACCGTGTGTGTGTATGTAAGTATGTGAGGACACATCCCTACTAGCAATGAGAATGAAAAACTGCAACTTTCAGGCGAGGGGCATGTAGAAGCATGGGGAGACGGTTCTTTCGGCTTGCGCAGCGCTGAACCGGTACCCCCTCCCACTTGATTCCAGCGAATTGCGCTGCGCTGGACTGACACCCCCTCCCGCTCGTTTCTTTCGTAGCGCGCTGTGCGCTTTCCTTCATTCGGTCTTGGTACACCCGAATCAAAACAAAAACTTGAACACATCAAACTTGGTTTATATTTTATCACTTTTATTGCAAATAAAGGGGCATTTTCACACATAGCTTCACACAATCTTGCCACAAAATCACACAAATTCTTAATATAAAAAATCGTCGTATTTCAAAGAGTCGTCAAACTGCGTGGATCCCGTTGTTGATGTTCGATACAGCAAAAATAAACATTGAAATAAAGCAGCGCATATCACACATTTAAGATAAATGGTGAAAGAAAAGCGCAGCTTCATTTCAATGTGCACAACACTTCAACACTTAGCGAAACTTCGATCGCCCGGGACTTAGGCTAACACGCGCGCAGCCTTTCACGGTGAACGCTTGAGCTGAACTGACGATTTCGTGTGGTGGCAAGAAGGGGAGCGCACAGAGGAACACTCGCTGCACTAGTGCGAGCGAGACACCGATACCCGCATGCCGCTGCGAGAAAACCAAACTGAGCGCGCAGGCTGAAAGTGAACGCACACATTCACACATGTGTAATTGTGTGAGTGCAAAAACTGTGTAGAAACCAAAACACGCTCGCGCCTCCGAGCAATTCCACGAATTTCCAACCGTCTCCCCATGCTTCTACATGCCCCTCGCCTGAAAGTCACACACTTTTTCATTCTCATTGCTAGTAGGGCGGACTTCGGATCCGAGCTTGGGCCGGACCCCCACCGCGTGTTTTTACCTACCCCTCGTCTAAAAATTTCGTTCTCTTTGTCTGTCGGAAAGAGTGTGAAGCAGCTAGACTGCTGCAGCCAAATCAAGAGAGTGAATTCTCATTTCAATCCGAAAAATTGGGAGAGAGTGATGACATGCGAGAGAGAATAACGGAACGATTACCCAAGCGAGTCAACACGCTCGAAAGTAGTAAGGAAAGTAGAAATGAAGTAGCCTTCTACTTCCCGTTCTACTTTTGTTGCTTAAAATCAGAAGAATGTAGAACATCTGGGTTCCAGGAAAAGGCAAAAAATGAGTTCTCGCGTGAACACCACACACACGCACGCGACGGACTCACTCACGCTTACGTTCTTGTTCTACGCCCCTTCCCCTCTTCTCAATCGCCCCACAGATCTATTTTTAGAACATCCAAAGTGGGTATAGGGACTAGGTGGGCTTATAGGTTTGGCGGGAAGGCCATATTGGACGAACGAATGACAGGAGGGGATTCGATTGTGATACGTAGTTTTTCACCCACACTACGACACATCATCCAAAATAGCCATTGGAATTCACACGCATACATCAACAAATGATCGAATCCCCTCCTGTCATTTCGTTTTCATTTTTCTACAGTACGGCTGTCAATTTGTTCGGGATAAGCCCACCTGTATAATAAACCCACTTTGAGAACATCACTCACTTCCATCGACGGCGGTCGATGTGACGATGTGTGTCGTCGCGTGTGTGTTGTAGATTTGATCAGAAAAACTTTTTTCTTCAGACCAAATCTCTGACTTGGAGCGTCGGCGTTCCGATTGAACCATCGCGAATTTGATCAGTGCGCGCGGTTAAAACGACCTTTTGTAATGTGTTGTACGTAGCGTGCGCGCCAAAATTTTAAGAGTGCGCGGAGAGTGAATGTGGTTTTTTGGGGGTGGGGGAATGAGATACAGAGACAAATTTCGCTACACATTAACACATACATTCTCACTGCACGGGTTGAACTGCGAATACTCAGTTCTGGGAGAATATACTCTTGCGCTCGCGCATGAGTGCAAGCAAGCGCGGTATAGAGGATAGAGGGAGACAAACGATTATTTTGCTCCAAGCTTTCTACTTTTGTCCCGTTGGGTATGGGCTTCGAACGACGAGATCCGTTCGCCGCGGTTGTCAGAAGGCGCTCACTTGGCGCTCAGTTTTAAAATAACGTACCATTGAGAGCCTGTAAGAACCACGCAAACAATGAGACCCCAAATTTTGAGTGATTCAGGCCGAGGGGTATGAGGAAGCTTGAGGAAGCAAGGAGAAACGCGCTGGGATGAGAGTTCGCATTCTGTTTTACACGCGCGCTTCACTAACACCAATACAAATGCGTGTTTTGTTCTAAGTCCAGCGCGCTGTGTTTGTGCGTTGGTGCGCATTTCGTCTAAGTCTCGTGCGCCGGTGTGTTTTGGTAAAGCGTGCAGTGAATAAACAGTGTGCACAGACGCACATGCAGTGCGTGGATCGACAGGTAAGAATTTGCTGAACAGAGGCAACGCAGATTGTCGACAAGTTTCCCGCAGCCTGGATCGACCCGGTACTTTGCAGTATGACGGCATTCGTGAGTATGAAGGATTCTAAATGTGTACTTTAGTGTGTACTTTATGTTCCAATAAAGTGTTTAATGAAATAAAAAATGACCGTGTTTGTGTTTAGTTTTAGAATAAATGCATGAAAGAAAGCGAAAAACAACAAGCTTTTGATGTGTTGGTAGCATGGCTCGAAAGAACACAAACACACCGTGCTGCAGAGCGCACCGTGCGTTGCGGGTGGGGTGGAGGAGGGCTCGCGTGAGTGGGTAACTCATTAGTCGAAGAGACACCCCTCCCAACAATGGCACTCAAATTCTCTCATTTTCTCATGCCCTCTCTGTCACATTCGTAGCTCGATCTCCTTCTTCTGGGACTTAGCGTTCTGAGCATGCGGTTTTTGCAACGGCCATTTCGTGCCGCTTCGATCTCATCACCTTCTTTCCCCTCCCACCCCTCTTTTTGATCCACGCTTTGGGGCTTGCAAATTTTTGACATGTCAAATGAGAGTGAAGCTATAATGTAAACAACAAGTGTTCGCGTGTGCCGTGATTTTGTAAGTATTTTATGCAAATTATATGATATTTATCATTAAAAACGTTTTGTTTTGTAGAATAAACATAAAATCAACCAAGGAAGTATGATTTAGTTGTGGTGGAAGCGAAAAAAAATGCTTGGAGCATGGAATAAAACCGGATGAAATTTCTAGCCTTCACGCACGATGCCGACGCTGAGGTAAGGTGTGCTTGTGTTTAATTTCGATGATTGTTTCATTTTAGGGTGTGCTCCACAGCTAGTAGCTCCCACATTCGAACCGCTCATGGTAACCTGCAATTATGTTATTTTTAGTTTTTCATTTAGTTTCAATGTAAAGTAATAGTTGAAAAACATACAATTTGATTTCATCCAACTTACAGGTTTTACAGGTGAACAACAATTAGCAACTCCCGATCGAATTGCACACAACAACCACCCACAATCACAGCTGTAAAAAGTAAGTATATGAGTTTTGCATGTCTTTAAAATGTCTTATTTTTAATATTTATCTCCATACTTACAGGTAACACGGATAGGTAGCAAGGAAATCAAGCTTGTACACTGAAATCTACACAAAAACTGGGTTTTATAAGCGCACGAAAAGCGACGCGGCTATCTTTTAATAAAAAGTAAACAAAAGAGTTTCGTTTTAATTTAATTTTGACAGCGGGTGTGGTGATGGCTTGAACGATTTGGAACAATCATTCTCCGGACAGGATTCGATCCAATCCATGACGTCACTGAGTGCCGGTTCATTTTATGCTTATTCTCCGAGTTCTGGTTATACCAAGCAGCAGAGAATAAGCAGAGAATAAGCATAAGCGGTTTCCATACAAACTCTCTCTGAGATTGTTGAGAGGGACCCACGCAAACAATGAGACCCCAAATTTTGAGTGATTTAGGCCGAGGGGTACAGTATCGGACATTAAGATAGGACCCTTTTTTTCAATGCACCGTGCACTTGTTTTACCACGTTACTTTTGTTTGTGTGTGTGTATGTGTGTATGTGTGTGTGTGTGTGTGTGTGTATGTGTGTGTGTGAGTGTGTGTGTGTGTGTATGTGTGTGTGTGTGTGCATGTGTGTGTGTGTGTAGTAGTAGAAAGAGAGTGTGCTTTTTAATGTGTATTTGCAAGTGCGCGGGTTTGTGTCTGAAAAACATAGCTTGCCATGATGTCATATTGCGTTGAAATTATTCTTATTATGTGTGTTATCATGTGAAACATTGTGCGTTTACACTTGGATAAAAACTAAAGTTTGCATCGACAGCAGCGCTTGTTCCTCGGACGAAAACGCAAGTGTGCTGTTTCATGAATGTGAATGCGACACCGGTGCGAAATGGACACGCGCACAATAGCAATGAACTCGGCATTCCCTCACAGGTGTTTCTCCAGTGCACGCCATTGAAAGGCCTTCGTGCATCTCTGCGTTGCACGTTGTGTGCGAATGGTAAACTTAGTGCGTGCATTGAGCTAGCGCGCATTTATTCTTTTCAATGGGCGTTTTGTTTCATGAGCGCGGCAGTATTCTTTTCTCGATTTTGAAGGGAAGACGCTTACTCGCGTACTCGTTGATAGTTTTTATCCATGCGATGTTTTCGCTGCTCCAAAACGATGTAATTCATCGCGTATAGAAGTAGAACGCAGGCAGAGCACGGGATCAGTCGTGTCCAAGTTTTTAACCAGCGCGTTCTTGACGGTCCAAGCAAGCAATGTTAGTAACAATGGGTCGAGGTAAACGTTGTACTGATCATCAGCGCCATATGTAAAAGCGAATGGCTGCTGCTGGCATTAAGCGCAAAAGGATCGAGTTCGTAATGGAACGATCGCGCACTTTTGTGGCAAACGCGCTTCGGACAACCGAAACGTGCTTAGACAACTGAAACGCGCTTGGACAACCGAAACGCGCAAGTCAACCGGACGTCCTCAGAAGACCACGGCGAAAGAAGACCGTAACATTGTTAATATATCGAAAACACACTGATCGCGAGGGCGGTGGTCCTGCTTATCACACCAAAAACCTAACCCAAAACACAAAAAAACTACTTACAAATCTATCCGAAACGACCTACTTGTGAAACAAACACACACATCAATACACATTCAAACATACATCCACACACACACACACACATGCACACTCACATACACACACACAAACACACATACACACACATACACACACACACAAACACATACAAACCACACATAAACTTGGCCCAACGGGTGCACGGTGCGTTAAAAAACCAATGCCCTATCTTTCTGTCCGATACTGTATGAGGAAGCTTGAGGAAGCACGGAGAAACGCGCTGCGATGAGAGTTCGCATTCTGTTTTACACGCGCGCTTCACTAACACCAATACAAATACCGTGCTTTGACGAGCCGTCTGTGAATGTGTGTGTGTGTCTTCTTTCAGCGAGCTCAACTTGGAGCTGCTCGTCACATCGTGTTGTCTCGCTTACACTACAGCATCGAACCTTCGCTCCGTATGTCCCCCCTCCTACGCGTACAAAACCACCAGTACAGCGCGACGCTTTGTCGGAGATGGTTGTGCGCGT
Source organism: Anopheles coluzzii (assembly GCF_943734685.1). Taxonomy (NCBI): domain Eukaryota; kingdom Metazoa; phylum Arthropoda; class Insecta; order Diptera; family Culicidae; genus Anopheles; species Anopheles coluzzii. Next base: position 77,652,904 of record NC_064670.1, on the reverse strand, counting down.
TTCGTTCTAAGTCCCGCGCGCAGTGTTTGTGCGTTGATGCGCATTTCGTTCAAAGTCTCGTGCGCCGGTGTGTTTTGATAAAGTGTGAAGTGAACAGTGTGTACAGACGCACATGCAGTGCGTGCATCGACAGGTAAGAATTTGCTGAACAGAGGCAACGCAGATTGTCGACAAGTTTCCCGCAGCCTGGCTCGACCCGGTACTTTGCAGTATGACGCCATTCGTGAGTATGAAGGATTCTAAATGTGTTGTGAAAGTGTAATTTATGTTTCAATAAAGTGTTTAATGTAACCAAAAATGACCGTGTTTGTGTTTGTTGTTAGAATAAGTGCGTATTTGCGATCGTGGCAATGCATGAAAGAAAACGAGAAACGAAAGAAACAAATATCTTTGGATGTGTTGGTAGCATGATTGGAAAGAACACAACACATTGAGAACTGCAGAGCGCACCGTGCGTTACGGGTGGGGAGGGGGAGGGCTCGCGCGAGGGTGTAACTCATTCCTCTAAGAGTAACTGCTAACGGGGGACGGTACTCAAATCACTCAAAAAATACACTCATTTTGCCGGACGGGACCGTGGCTGGTATTATTGAATCCGTTCGTAGCGGCGGCGTACGTCCCGACACTGATTTTCCTAAAGTACTAGATGGTTGCTACAGTTATTCACCGCGGCGTTGTATGACCGGGCTCAAGAAATGTGTAGCCATCCCTAGAATTTCATGTGAGTGCCGTACGTTCCTGCTACGATCGGATTCAATAAAACCAGCCTGTATTTCGACAGCGTCACTCAAATAACTCAAAAAATACACTCATTTTGCCGGACGGGAAGCGCGTGAAAGAATGAGTTCTACCTGCCGGGGTCGAACGTTCCCGTTTGTATGGGGAGAAATCCGCGAGGTTTTGCGCTCATGAGCCTCGAACGGATTTCGTCGTTCGAAGCCGGTACTCGCCCCGTAAAACTAGAAACACGAGAGAGGGCCACACGAAGCGCTTTCGGGGGTTTTCGCCTTCGCGCACATTTTGCTTTATGCGCGCGAAAAAGTGAGCCTTGATGAGCGCGATGGCTCCCATACAAAAGCCTTCGGCTTTGCTATCTTGGATTTCGCCAACTCAGCTTCTAAGTCAGCTTCAATCTCAGCGGATCTCTGAGTGCTGGTGACCGGTGGGTTCTTATTCAAGCGCTTATTCAAGGGATCTCTGAGTGCTGGTGACCGTTGGGAAAGTACAATGCGGTAATGCATTAAAAATATCACATACAAATTAACAGTGCCATTTTGACACCCTCACAAGGTACCTTCGAAGGATGGTTTGCAGAACATTTTTCACCACGAATTGTATCGTAATATCGGACATAAATATGATAACTTATGATATACTAATGAAGCGACGCGGTTAATGTATTCATAAGACAGCTTAAAACGAACGCCACACTTTTTCGCGAACGCACCTCTGAGTTTCAGTTATTTTGTTTCAGTTGATGGTTTTAACAAATAAATCAATGGTTAAATAATACAATTGCAGAAGAAGAGGCATTTTTCTTTACTTGTTTCAACGATATTCAAATTTACATCAACAAACGAATTCATTTCCATTCGATATTTTCCTTGAGGCATTGTCAGATTTCATAAACCGCATCTTGCATTTTGCGTTACATGCTGTATACGAAACAAAGTACACTCTGGTCTTTTACTTACATTAATGGAACAAACAATGATCCAACATCTATTTTACATGCACTGAGTAACTGTAGCGATATTGATATACTTTCAGCATGATTAAAAACTAAAAACGTAATTGACCAAACAGTTGGTAGAAAATTTACCTGTTGTGATTTCCTAATTCTTACCACTTCACGAAAAAAAGCGTCGCTTCGCCATTCTCACTCAAAAACGCACCATGATATGCAAAAAGACAGTTTATCAGAAAACAGCTTTTGTGTCTTTCTCAATCAACAAAACGGGATACGTTTACTAAAACAAGTCCTTTTGCTTTACTTTTCACCCACTTCAATTACTTAGTTAAATGTAACTTCTAGCGTCAAACAAATGGCAAAATGTACAATTCATCAAGGTAATGCGAAAAGACCGTGCTGCCAGCTAGATCAACACATATTCTAGATAATCCCGCTCAAGGTGTATGAATATGACAAGGTGAAGTTATTCAGAGCAAATTCATATCCCGCTAAACAAATTCGAAGAGCCTGCAGGCTCGCATGAGGCCTCGTAATGCCCGTTAAACATTCCCCTAAGACCTAAGGCCCGTGTCTGTGCTCCATCGGATGCGATTTTATCGGAAGGCATGTCAAAATGTTATATGGGATTTGACAGATAACGTCGGACGTGCGATTTCGTCGTACGACGGAATCAAAAATTTTTAATTTCGTCGGACGCCGCATCCGATTTTATCTGTCAAACTAAATGTGTGGTGTTTTGTAGGAACAATCTCAACTTAATTTTTCATAATTGTTATATTATTAAAATCATTCAAATAATCGCAATATTATACGAAAAAGTGTATGACAGCACGTGCGATAAAATCGCATGCGATGGAGCACAGACACGGGCCTAAGGGCGGTAGCAACGCTCATCGGTTGCGATTTTCGCGGACGAGATTTATATGGGATTTGACAGATAACGTCGGACGTGCGATTTCGTCGTCCGACGATATCTGTCAAATCCCATATAAAAATTTGAAAGGCCGTCCGATAAAATCGCATGCGAAAAAGCGTTGCCACCGCCCTAAACGAATTAGAGCAGGCTGTGAGCTCGCATAAGGCCTCGCACTCCATCCAACTCCTTAATCACAGCACCATCGCATTAAAGCTTCTTGTAGGAGCAAATAGCTTTTTCGCACAAAAGTTTTGCAATTATAATTATAGCACCTTGCGAACAATTTTAACAGTGCAATTTATTGATAGCTACATATCTGATCTTTTTAGTGCAAATCAACAATTTTTTTGTGCGGTGCAATTACAAACAAAAACAACATAATTTATGCAGACGCGAAAAAAACTACTGATTTTATGTAATAATTATGGAACTCAACAAAAAGGTTCCAATAACATGAAAAAGCTTACTTTAGTGCAAGCAATTCAAATTACATTTTGCAAGCAATTCAAATTACATTACAAATAAACAAAACTTGCTTATGTGCTCTTGTGGAAGAATTACAAAATTAAAAATATATTGTAAGTGAAAGCGATGGAATTGACTAATAATTGCAAGCAATTTCAAGCGGGAAAAACTGTTTGAAACCCCCGCAATGTTTAGAAAGTACCAGCTAAACAAATTCGAGCAGTTCGCGGGCTCGCATAATTTATCGCGAAAATTACGCGAGGAAATTACGTTTGTAGTCCTCGTATTGACACGTCTAATCCTCGGTCGTATTAACATTTTATTAAAAAAAACACCGATTTTGTTTTACAAAATAACGCCGCACTATGTGTGTCTTCTGTTTTCGCCAAATATTAAAGCCAAATATTCCATCATCGCATGGAAGAAGGTCATACACACTTAAAAACGTAAATTTGGCGCTTTCAACACGGTTTATCACGCACACATCCACAATTTTTGTTTTTTCGAGCACGATTCGAGCCAATCATGGTTTAACATTTAGAACAAACGTCACTCGGGTAAGTGACCAGTGTCACTTACCCAAGTCTACCCAAGTAGCCTTAAGAAACTCTATTTGATTATTAACAGTTTTAACGCCTTTAAAAATCAAATAGAGTTTCTTAAGAGAATATGACATTTTTCAGCGATACAGCATAACGACGTATTATGTTACCTTATTTTATTCTGGCCAATATAACACACAAATTTCAATTTTCAAATTTTATCTATACCAGTTCCATTTTTCAATACTCGGAAGAATTTTTTTTTATTCTTATCCATGTAATGATGCGTATTTATTTTCACAACAAAATATGTGTTTGTTTAACAGTACGTAAAATATGTTTTTCTTTAATTCCTCAACTCGAATTTACGGAGATAATAAAACAAATATTTCAAAATAAAAAAATAATATTTAACATTTTTAAATATTATATGCATTGAGTTTGGTTATGAAGAGTATGAAGGGTATGTAATATTTGCTAATGATATAAATCTTCATAATTTTTTTTGGAAAATTCCGGACATTCTGCCGGAATGTCATGATCGATCGGTCAAAGAAAGGAAAGTGTTCATGACAGTGGCGGATTAGGGGAATCGGGGACGAGTTGAGGCCCCTGTAAATGGTAACTGATGACTGGGAGGAGGGGGTACTGCTTAACAGCTGTTGGGAGATTGAACAGTATACTTAAATAGCCAGTGGTGATGGGGGGGGGGAGGGGGATGGGGATGGCTCCGTTGGCTCCGACGGCTCCAGCTGCCGTTGGGAATCGACGGTTTGAATTATTCGTAATCGGAACCGGAGTAGCAATGCTCGGAAGCGATTCCGAGCCGTGGGTGCGATTCCGGTTACCCATCACTATTGCATACTGCCACACCTGCCTCCTGCCTCTGTCTCCTACCCGATGCACACGCAGCAGGCAGGGGGAAGGATGCACTGTACAGTAAAAAAACACCGTCATGAACCAGCGGCGGATCTACCGGTAGGCGGACTAGGCGGTCGCCGAAGAGCTCTAGTCTGTAGTATGCCGTATGTCTACAAGTGGACAGAGTATTAGCGACAAAAGCCCCCGGAAAGATGATCGTAGCGATTCCATGACCATCCCCTTCCCCCCCCCCCCCCCCCCCATCACCACTGGCTATTTAAGTATACTGTTCAATCTCCCAACAGCTGTTAAGCAGTACCCCCTCCTCCCAGTCATCAGTTACCATTTACAGGGGCCTCAACTCGTCCCCGATTCCCCTAATCCGCCACTGTCATGAACACTTTCCTTTCTTTGACCGATCGATCATGACATTCCGGCAGAATGTCCGGAATTTTCCAAAAAAAATTATGAAGATTTATATCATTAGCAAATATTACATACCCTTCATACTCTTCATAACCAAACTCAATGCATATAATATTTAAAAATGTTAAATATTATTTTTTTATTTTGAAATATTTGTTTTATTATCTCCGTAAATTCGAGTTGAGGAATTAAAGAAAAACATATTTTACGTACTGTTAAACAAACACATATTTTGTTGTGAAAATAAATACGCATCATTACATGGATAAGAATAAAAAAAAATTCTTCCGAGTATTGAAAAATGGAACTGGTATAGATAAAATTTGAAAATTGAAATTTTTGTGTTATATTGGCCAGAATAAAATAAGGTAACATAATGCGTCGTTATGCTGTATCGCTGAAAAATGTCATATTCTCTTAAGAAACTCTATTTGATTTTTAAAGGCGTTAAAACTGTTAATAATCAAATAGAGTTTCTTAAGGCTACTTGGGTAGACTTGGGTAAGTGACACTGGTCACTTACCCGAGTGACGTTTGTTCTAAATGTTAAACCATGATTGGCTCGAATCGTGCTCGAAAAAACAAAAATTGTGGATGTGTGCGTGATAAACCGTGTTGAAAGCGCCAAATTTACGTTTTTAAGTGTGTATGACCTTCTTCCATGCGATGATGGAATATTTGGCTTTAATATTTGGCGAAAACAGAAGACACACATAGTGCGGCGTTATTTTGTAAAACAAAATCGGTGTTTTTTTTAATAAAATGTTAATACGACCGAGGATTAGACGTGTCAATACGAGGACTACAAACGTAATTTCCTCGCGTAATTTTCGCGATAAATTATGCGAGCCCGCGAACTGCTCGAATTTGTTTAGCTGGTACTTTCTAAACATTGCGGGGGTTTCAAACAGTTTTTCCCGCTTGAAATTGCTTGCAATTATTAGTCAATTCCATCGCTTTCACTTACAATATATTTTTAATTTTGTAATTCTTCCACAAGAGCACATAAGCAAGTTTTGTTTATTTGTAATGTAATTTGAATTGCTTGCAAAATGTAATTTGAATTGCTTGCACTAAAGTAAGCTTTTTCATGTTATTGGAACCTTTTTGTTGAGTTCCATAATTATTACATAAAATCAGTAGTTTTTTTCGCGTCTGCATAAATTATGTTGTTTTTGTTTGTAATTGCACCGCACAAAAAAATTGTTGATTTGCACTAAAAAGATCAGATATGTAGCTATCAATAAATTGCACTGTTAAAATTGTTCGCAAGGTGCTATAATTATAATTGCAAAACTTTTGTGCGAAAAAGCTATTTGCTCCTACAAGAAGCTTTAATGCGATGGTGCTGTGATTAAGGAGTTGGATGGAGTGCGAGGCCTTATGCGAGCTCACAGCCTGCTCTAATTCGTTTAGGGCGGTGGCAACGCTTTTTCGCATGCGATTTTATCGGACGGCCTTTCAAATTTTTATATGGGATTTGACAGATATCGTCGGACGACGAAATCGCACGTCCGACGTTATCTGTCAAATCCCATATAAATCTCGTCCGCGAAAATCGCAACCGATGAGCGTTGCTACCGCCCTTAGGCCCGTGTCTGTGCTCCATCGCATGCGATTTTATCGCACGTGCTGTCATACACTTTTTCGTATAATATTGCGATTATTTGAATGATTTTAATAATATAACAATTATGAAAAATTAAGTTGAGATTGTTCCTACAAAACACCACACATTTAGTTTGACAGATAAAATCGGATGCGGCGTCCGACGAAATTAAAAATTTTTGATTCCGTCGTACGACGAAATCGCACGTCCGACGTTATCTGTCAAATCCCATATAACATTTTGACATGCCTTCCGATAAAATCGCATCCGATGGAGCACAGACACGGGCCTTAGGTCTTAGGGGAATGTTTAACGGGCATTACGAGGCCTCATGCGAGCCTGCAGGCTCTTCGAATTTGTTTAGCGGGATATGAATTTGCTCTGAATAACTTCACCTTGCATATTCATACACCTTGAGCGGGATTATCTAGAATATGTGTTGATCTAGCTGGCAGCACGGTCTTTTCGCATTACCTTGATGAATTGTACATTTTGCATTTGTTTGACGCTAGAAGTTACATTTAAACTAAGTAATTGAAGTGGGTGAAAAGTAAAGCAAAAGGACTTGTTTTAGTAAACGTATCCCGTTTTGTTGATTGAGAAAGACACAAAAGCTGTTTTCTGATAAACTGTCTTTTTGCATATCATGGTGCGTTTTTGAGTGAGAATGGCGAAGCGACGCTTTTTTTCGTGAAGTGGTAAGAATTAGGAAATCCACAACAGGTAAATTTTCTACCAACTGTTTGGTCAATTACGTTTTTTAGTTTTTAATCATGCTGAAAGTATATCAATATCGCTACAGTTACTCAGTGCATGTAAAATAGATGTTGGATCATTGTTTGTTCCATTAATGTAAGTAAAAGACCAGAGTGTACTTTGTTTCGTATACAGCATGTAACGCAAAATGCAAGATGCGGTTTATGAAATCTGACAATGCCTCAAGGAAAATATCGAATGGAAATGAATTCGTTTGTTGATGTAAATTTGAATATCGTTGAAACAAGTAAAGAAAAATGCCTCTTCTTCTGCAATTGTATTATTTAACCATTGATTTATTTGTTAAACCCATCAACTGAAACAAAATACAGGCGGTCCCCGAGATACACGGTTATTGGGGACCGAAAACGGCCGCAAAATACCGCGTATCTCGAATTTCCGCGTAAGTTGAATCTCGCGATTTCCAGCCCAAATATCACTAAATTTGCGTGTAATTTTGTAAGTAGGGTGTGGTTTTAGGCACTTATTTAATTATTTGATATGATTTTGACTGAATAAAACAGTTTTAAACCTTTTTAACATCCGATGAAAACAAAAATTATTAGATATTTTACAATGGATTTGTCAAATCAGTACAATTTGCTCAAAGAACTGTCAAATTTAGAAAACCGCGTATCTCCGAATCCGCGTATAAGAGGTACCATGTATCTCGGGGACCGCTTGTAACTGAAACTCAGAGGTGCGTTCGCGAAAAAGTGTGGCATTCGTTTTAAGCTGTCTTATGAATACATTAACCGCGTCGCTTCATTAGTATATCATAAGTTATCATATTTATGTCCGGTATTACGATACAATTCGTGGTGAAAAATGTTCTGCAAACCTTCCTTTGTAGGTAGTGGAATGCGGGGCAAAATTGGCACTCTCTTTTCAACATTACAGGCGTCCCCCGAGTTACGACGATTCGCAGATACGACGATTTTGATTTTGACAGTGAAAAGTTGTCAGTGAGAAGAAATTGATGTATTTTTTTGAATTTATGTGCTGAAAACCGTTACAAACACATTTCCAAAGATTCTACAACTAGCCGATCTTTGATATTTATATCGCGTAAACGACTTTCGGTGTAAAATTAATACATTATCAAACATTATTTCAAATAAAAATCACGATATCATAGATTTCGCCTCTTCAACTTCGGTTTTAAACTTAATTTTGACAGATATTCGACATACGACTATTTCGACTTACGCCTTGCTTTGGGCCATTTTTTCGGTCCCAAATACAGTCGTATCTCGGGGGACACCTGTATTTCACTACAAAGATTTTTTCCAATTCTCAAAATGGATTCATTAGAGAATTCATTGAACACTATGTATGTTTCATAATCCTTACATTACAAATAACCAAGAAAAGTGCAAAATAAGATTTAGTAGCATATCGATGTAATTTTTGCCACTTCGAAAATAAGCTTGAACCAGTGTCACAGGAATGCGTGGAAGTTTTACATGGTGTATTTTTGTAAAGACTTGATATTTCTAGTCAATATTTCATGTAAGGCGCTTGAATGCATATTTTACAAAAACTTCAAAAATGCTTCACGTGGGCAAAATGGGCAGTTAGGCAGCGGTCTAAGCTTATTGTGCGCAACATTGTTGCTCGGAAACATATCGCTGAGGTGGTCTATGAGCGTTTCTACATACACCGACAAAGCAGCTGAGAAAATAACTGACAGCATGCTTTGACAGCGACTGACAGCATTTTCGGCGAGAGAAATCTCCTCGGCATGCGAAGAACGATCCCAAATAGCCAGCTCGTACTTTATAGCTGATTTAGGACTGTTTAACGAAAAATCGTTCCATTGTCGTACTTTGTGGCTGATTAAGAGATAGACGGCACTTAGCGGAACTATGGAGCTTTTTAACAGGCACATGGTACTCTTTGGAACTTTGCGGCTGATTAGCACTATGTGTAGGGTTCATGACGGAACTTTAAGGCTTGTTAAGAACGTGTACCGAACTTGGTGGAACTTCATAGCTGTTTAATGCATGACATCAGTACAAGGTGGGTCTTGTCAAAGTGCCAAAGACAGACGCCGCCAATCATCTCATTGCTGCTGTACAAGTTAGATTAGTTCTTTGAAGAAGGGATTTTGAAGGAAGTGATTGTGATTGTACAGTAAATTGTGATACGTTTCGTGTAATTTATGAATATTAAGGGTTTAAAAATATACACATGTACACAAACAAAACAAATCCTGTTGTTTATTTCATCGATGACGCTTGCTCTTATTCCAAGTTGGTACGTCAAACGGACAACACAGTTTTTTCAAAGCAAACGTTGAACGAGTGATACAAAAAACGATTTTGCAAAATGGTGATGAAGGACAATACCTTCAAAGTGGATTTCAATCCAATGCCACAAAGACCGAGTCCGGGCTATGTGATACAATTTATTTTGGAGAAAATTGGAGTAAAAAAGGAGAGTTTGCTAAAGGTGCAACTGATGACGACAACGGCTATTGCAGTGGTGCAAATAAAAGAATCGGGAGAGGCCATAAAAATAGTGGATAACCACGATGGCAAACACGCGGTGGAGTACAATGGGGAGAAATATTTCATACCCATAAAAATGGAAGACAACTCGACAAGAGTAATAATAAAAAACTGTACGGATCAGATAACTAACGAGGAGATTAAAAAAGCCATGATGAAATTTGGAGAAGTAAAGAAAGTCATTGACTGTGTATGGGAAGCGCCATCCCCGATAGCGGGAATAAGAGATGGTAACCGAGAGGTAACCATCGTAATAGATACACCAATACCATCATTCGTATCTATTAAAGGAGAAAAGGCGCATGTACAATACAATGGACAGCAGAGAACGTGTAAGTACTGTGAACTCAACATGCATTTAGGCATGACCTGTCTCCAGTACAAAAAAAACGGTGACGAATAACAACGAGGATGAAGGTACGTATGCCAATATGGTACGGAAGGAAGGGGTAAAGAGTTCGGTACAGAATAGACTACAGTTAGAGAGAGCAGTAGAGGGATTGAACTCAGAGGAAAAAAACAAGATAACACTTTGTTCAAAAAACCGGTTAACACAATAAAAGAGCGACGAGTGTATGAGAGCGTAGAAGAAGCTCCTAGCACTAGCAAAGCTAATGCTCAGAAACGCACAGGAATAGTGGACAGCCACACTACAACAGAAACTGAGGATGAAAGTTGCATGGAAACAGAAACCGAATTAAAAAAACTAAAAGGAAGACCCAAAAAAACAAAAACTCTGACACAGGAAACAAAACAAGACAATAAGACAAACTAATAAACTAAACAATAAAGAAAAATTAAATGAAAATAAAAATGGCGACGATAAATCAAAAGGAAATTAGCCTATTACAGACTAATATAACAAGTTTAAAACGAAATAAAGAAGAATTAGAGAGGATGATGAACGCAAACAAAATTACTATCGCGTGCATTACCGAAACATGGATGAAAGAAGAGGAAGTTAGTAAAGTAAACGTATCAAATTACAATTTAGTTACCAGCAACAGTTAAGATGGATATGGAGGATCAGCCATATACATTAGAAAAAATTTAGCATACAAAGTTATCAAACATGACATAAAAGATAAAGAAGTTCAAATTACAGAAATAAAATTAACCAAGGAAAAAATAAATATAGTAAGTGTGTACATGTCACCTCAATTAAAAATTGATAGATTCAGTGAAAATGTTAGCAAATTACTACACAACAGATCAGGAAATCAAAAAAATATAATAACAGGAGATTTAAACTGTCATCACAAAATATGGGGGAACCCAACAAATGACAGTAAAGGGAACTTTTTATTAAATGAATTAAATGACTCAAATTTATGCTTATTACACAACAAGGAAAAAACACTAATACCCACCGATAGAAGCAAAAGAGAAACAGCTGTTGACCTTACTATCATATCAGAAGATATAATAGATAAGTGCCAAAGAACAGTTACAGAACACCATATGGGTGCAACAAACCACAAAACCATAATAACAAAAATAAATGAAATAATACAGGAACACACAGTAACATACACAAATAAATCAAAATTGTTCAAAGAAATAGAAGCAATCGAGGTAAAAGAAACCACGACAGCATACCAGGTAACAAAACAAATTAAAAAATTAATAAAATCTAACAAAATCACATCGAAAAAAAACCAAAAATATACTGGAATATAGAAACAGAAAAAGCATGGAAAAACAAAAATGAACTTAGAAAATTTTTTAACAATGTCAAAAGCACGGAAAATAAAATCAACATGAATAAAGGAACAGCTGAATTTAGAACGAAAAAAAGACTTAATAAAATAAAAAAAATTTGAGGACAAGCTTGAGGAAGTAGATTTCAACAGAGATCCAATAAAACTATATGAATTCTTACAAAAAATGGAAGGGAAATTCAAAAGTAAAACAAAAGCAGGAAACATAATAGAAACTGACAGGAAAGCAGCAAAAATTTTCTTAGACAAACATTTTTTTTAAAATAAAAATGGAAACAAGAAGCCTTATAGAAACTTTAAACCTAACAAAGATATCATAGATATACATAAATGGAATCGCTTATTAAAAAAGAAAAAAAAAACACAGCACCAGGTCACGATGGAGTATCATATGAAATACTAAAGAAAATAAATGAAAAAACAAGACTTGTAATGGTTAATGAAATAAATGAAATGTGGCACAAAGGAATTATAAAAAAAACATTACAAAAAAATGAAAATAATAACTTTTCCAAAAGCAAACCAAGATAAAAACGATCCACTGAATTATAGAGGTATAGCCCTTATACCAGCGATTATCAAAATGGCCAATAGTGCAGTGTTGGAAGAAATGAACAGGCATTGGAATATTAATAAAGTAATTCCAGGAACAACATTCGGATTTATCAAAAACAGGTCGATAAACAATTGCACAAATTACATAACGAATCGAATAGGTCAAAATAAAAGAGAAGGAAAAGCAACAGGGATAATTTTCTTAGACCTAACGAATGCATATGATAAAGTACGGACAGATATACTTATCTCTAAATTAGAAAAATATCAAACACCAAAAGAAATTATTAGATGGATAGGAGCTTTTTTGAACAACAGAACTATAGAATTAAACACAGAAGATACAATAATCAATAAACTAATATCAGACGGACTTCCTCAAGGAGATGTGCTATCGCCAAGCCTATTTAACATATATACTAAAGACATACATGACAAAATAAATAGGTTGGGAATACAAATAATTCAATATGCGGATGATTTTGCAATTATCACACAAAGTCATAGTCATCACAATACTACAAACAAAAATGCAGGAGATCATGAAACAGTTTTCAGACATAACAGATGAATTAAAACTAGAAATTAACACACAAAAAACTAAATTCATGATTTTTGATACGAAAAATAATATTATAAAAATAAGGATAAAAGGAAAATCAATAGGGAAAGTTAATAACTACAAATTTTTAGGATTATGGTTAGATAATAAACTAACATTTAAAAAACAAATAGATGCTATGAAAACAAAAACACAAAAAAGACTAATGACAATAAAAAGATTTTTTAATTATCTTAATAAATTAAATCCTAACAAAACAATACAAATTCACAGAAGTTTTATCAGAAGCAACTTAGAAATAGGAACAGCATCAATAAGAAATGCAAAAAAAGAACTACTGAAACAGTTAGATACAATACAAAATCAATATCTAAGAAAAGTTACAGGATATACCAAAACAACTCCTATACCCTCACTAATGGCCATAGCAGCAGAAATTCCTTTAGGCATAAGAGCAAAATACCTCGCGAGCAATGAGCAAGCAAAAGAGATTGCACATTCAAAAATTCACAGAAATCTACTGTGTGACAGAAACCAAAATCACAACACCAGAAACAACAACAACAAGCACAAAACATATTACGAAAAATTGTATGAAGAAAACAAAAATATCATAAACAAAATGGATAATATAGTAATAAATGATAACACTAATAGAGTATCGATAATATCCAATGCCCCGGATAATATAACGAAAAATCAACATACAAACAAACAAATCCTCAAAAGACATTACCAACAAGAAATAGAGTTTTTTAGAAAAACAAACACAATTATTTACACGGATGGAAGCAGAACAGATGACGGTTGTGGTATAAGTATATACATCAAGCCACACAACAAAAATATGTACTGGAGTTACAAATATAAATTAAAAAACAACACACTCATTACCTCAGTAGAACTGACTGCAATAGATAAGGCACTACAAATAGCAGTGGAAAACAACATAATAAATCCTATACTATATACGGACAGTAAAGCGGCTTGCAGCATCATCAAAAGGGAACAATATAACAACAATATAGAGGAAAGTACATACAATATTATTAAAAACAGTTTAAAAATAAATGCACAAATCAGATGGTTACCGGGACATATCGATATCGAAGGTAATGAAAAGGCGGATGCCTTAGCAAAAAAGGGAGTGACGGCAGACAACATTATGGAAAACAAATTAAGAAAAAGTGACATCAAACTTATGTTTCAACAAAGAATGATTTTTGAAACGCAGGAATGGTACACAACGGAAATACAACATAAAGGGAAAAAATTCGCAGAATACCAGAAAGAATTCAAAAGAGATAACTGGCATAAAACGATAAATATCAATGCAAATGAAATAAAGACTATGAATCGGATACTAACAGGACATGACTTCTCTAAATACTGGCTAAAAATACTTAAAATAGAAGAAAATGATATATGCGATGTTTGCCAAGTACAGGAAACGGGCAAACACCAAATATTTCACTGTACAAAATACAACAATGAAAGACAGAAATATCCCAACATCCAAGAAGATCTATTTCGCAAACACTGGAAAAATAATGGAAAAATAATAAAGGAAATAATTAGATTCATACAAGACACAAAAATCTCCCTATAATGGAAAAAACCGCAAGTTTGAACAGCACACAAAAACATAGACAACATGATCATATGAACTTTGGGTAAAGAGTAGAGAAGGCCCCGGGAATGTTGTACGATAGCCAGGTGAGGGCATTGCGTAGCACATACTCAAACCCCGATATCGTGTATGCGGATTGCATAAGATATGGCGTATAACGATTGAAATGTAAATTTAAATTTTCGTTGGCGGTTATTTGCTTGAAATGTTTCGATTTTAATTGAAATTTATACTTTGACTATCATTTCTAGTGATTAGGATTACAATAAAAAAATAAAAAAAGAACAGCAAAGCCAATTTGCTCCAGCATCTATTATTTTTTCATAATCTCTTTACTTAAACTCTAGTGAAGTTTGACGCTGAGTTACTTTCCTGCGGCTGTAAGATTACTTTTTGCGTAGGATGTATGCAGTAAGATGACTAAGTTTTAAGTTCTTTGAGCAGAAAGGAAAGATTAATTTTTATTTCGTTACTTTCCTATGCTTCTAGGAAAATTTTAATATACACCGTTATAAAAATGTCACGGTAACATTTTTCTCGCTGAGAATTGCTCAGTTTAAATAAAAATAAAATTTTAATTTGGTTTTGATTTGATGAAATTGAATGATAAAAATTGAAAATTTGATGAAAATTGTGAAATTAATAAGATATTTACATTATCCTTTGTAACATCACCGCGAGCCGCATTATAGGCTCTCGAGGGCCGCATGTGGCCCGCCGGCCGTAGTTTGGAGACCCCTGACATAGCCTGATGGTCAGTAAATATCGCAAGATCCACCGATGTTGCATCAACAAGTAAACAAAAAGGAAAACCACTGCACTTGTTAGCACCATGTCTAGTCACAACCCATTATGGTGTCAGGATCAGTTTCAGTTCTGATATATATTTTTTGAATCAGTTCCAGGGCCACTATGGGTTAGTGTTCAGTTCCAGAAACGATAGAAAAAGCTTCCAGGATAAATTTTGGGTCAGGATCATTTCCAGGACCGATTTGTATTCAGTGTAAGTTTATGGAATGGGTTCGGGATCAACTAATCGACTTTGGTAGTACGATCGGTATGTGTATTTTGTATTTATTAGGCACATGGGAAATGCGTTTTTTAAAATGTGCACACCCTAAAATATTTGGTAAAAGTAAGGCTCAGCCCTCTACGTTACATTGGAGAAGCGTTACATCCCTTAAAATATTCCCAAGCAGCATTTGTATTACAGTTTTGTCATCCAGGCGACCGACCAGTGTCCATTATTTGAACAAAAAATATTTAATAGTGCGATAAAAAAGTTAATTGCTTTAAGATGAATCGATTTCTACGAGATTTAATTTCTAAATAACAAGTAAATCAAAAGTTCAAGATTTTTCATTGTTGCATTATGATTTATGAAAAATAGTCTGAAACAAGGAAGTTCATGAACATCCCAAAAGCTTTCAAATGGAGTAAAATTTCCTATGATTAGAAAATATAAAATATTAAAAATATTTATAAATAAATTGTATATATGAAAAATAATTATTACCTATTCAATCTATTGTTCCGGCCATTTTAAATAAACATTACTTTAGGTGCGAGGGCTCTTTTTTAAAGTTAGGTTAATGAAGTTAATAAATATTTGTTTGTATTTCATTATCCTGCTTTATCAATAGCTGGGAAAATAAATAGATAATCATTTTTATAAGTAACCCTTTCTTATTTATAATATTTTTATTAATTATAATACTTGAAGTTGTTACAACTCTGATTACTGTTAAAAATGATGGCCTAATAGTAATACTATAATTTATTTATACTCATGAAGTATCAATTAGTTTTATCTTTATTAGCGATTGCCGTTCTTATATGATTGTTCAAAACTTGTTGCTTTTCTATTAATCTATTAATTTGCTCATCCACGGCGGTTAAAACAGGCGTGCAAAAATGCTGCTTGGGTTTGTGATAAACAGGCGTTACGCGTAACGCTAGCGTAACGTAGAGGGCTGAGCCTTCCCGCTGCGCAAAGCGACGGAAGGCGTTATGGCGTTCTGAGAATTTTATCATGCCTTCCTTTTCTCTCCAACGGCAAATTTGTCGAGCAGCTCGTCGAGCTGCCCGTCCCTGGCTCCGCCTCATACCCCTCGCCTGAGCGCGCTGCCGAAGGTTTCGATATGTTGGTGCGTCAGACGGCCAATCGCTGTCAGCCGTCGTCCGTGCTTTTTCCCTCCATAGCGCCATCTCTTTCTCGCGTGTGATCAATGCTCGCGAGCTGTTGTGGCGCCTAAAAATGCCGTTAACAAACATTGCGGCGATGAAGTTGCATTTTTACAAATCAAACCAAAAAAGCGCAATGAGTTTAATCGATGCAATGTAAAAATGACTAAGGAATCGCTAGCGCACGATGGAGGGTTTGCTGTGCAACGCGCAGAACCCTAATTCGCATTAACACATTCAGCCCGGCGCTGATTTTCATCAACTTTCCGTTCCGCCAGCACCTAGAACGCAGGCTGGAAAGTTCACTGGCAGTCCCTGGGGCCTGCCATCGATCTGAACGTGTTAAGCATTAAACAAAACTTTTTTTTGCTTTTGCTTTTGCTAAGCTTTTGCTTTCGTTTGTTGTGGATTACATAGATATGCTAAGCATTCTGCGCATGGTTGTGAGTGTGCGTGTGTATGCAAAACTGTCGCCAAATGTAATTTCTTCCGGAATGTTATGATCCATCGGTCAAAGAAAGGAAGGTGTGCATGATAGTGGCGGATTAGGGGAATCGGGGTTCCTAGGCGGAATGACGAGTTGAGGCGCCTCTAAATGGTAACTGATGACAGGGAGGAGGGGGTACTGGCACACAGCTGTTGGGAAATAGAACAGTATACTTATATTGCCGGCGGGGAAGGGGGGGGGGGGGGGCTTCGACCATGGGACCCCTACGATCATCGGTCACCGGCCCTACAATTATTTCATTTCATTTCATTTCATTTCATTTATTAATACAATATCCGCCATCAAGGCTAAATAAGGCAGACTTAAAACTAAATAAACCCTAACAAATAAACAAAATAATTCATGAAAAACTAAGCCTAACTAAACTAGTCTAGACCTAGCAAAAAAATTAAAGAAAAAAAACAAAGGTAGAGCGTAGAGACTATCAAAACTTAATGAAACTTAGAAGAATAATTAAAGAGAATTAGAAGAAAAAATACGGTTACGGAAAGAGTTGAGAGAGGAGTCGAAATCAAAGAGATAGTAAAAGTGGTTAAACAACCTGAAACAGGATAGAATAGGATCATTGAAAGTATAAAGAGTATGACGTGTTTCAATTGACAGAGGATCACGAGGACGAAGGGAACGAGAGGGAACATACAACGAGATGGACGAGAGTAAATCAGGAGCATCAGTATCAGAAAGTAATAAGCCACCAATAAAACATGCCTGAGACACTTGGCGGCGGAAGCTTAAAGAGTGAAGATTGAGTAACTGCAATCGCGTTTCATAGGGAGGTAGTGAGGCAGCACCGAACAAACGACGAAAAGCAACCCTGGTAAAAAGGCGCTGAATGCTTTCAATTCTCGAACAGCCATCAATAGTAGGAGGATTCCAGATGATGCTAGCATATTCAAGAAGAGGCCTTACCAGAGCACAATAAAGGTTTCTTAAGAAGCTTTGATCTCTAAAAATAGAGGTAAAACGTAAAATAAACCCAAGAGTTCGATTAGCTTTTAGTAGAACCTCATCAAGCTGCAGTTTAAAGTTAAGACGACTGTCGAGTATAATACCAAGGTCACGGATGGACAAAACACGAGAGAGAGACGAGTTAGAGAGAGTATAGTTAAATGAAATAGGAGAAAGAGAGTGAGAGAAAGAAATAACAGAACATTTATCAGGGCACAAGCGAAGTAAGTTGGATGAACACCAATGAACAAATGCATTAAGGTAATGCTGAAGACTCATACAATCAGAAGAAGAGGACACAGGTAAAAAGATTTTGATATCATCCGCATAAAGGAGATGACCATCAGGAGGTAAAACATTACAGACATCATTGATGAACAAAGAAAACAGAAGTGGACTTAGCACACAACCCTGAGGGACACCTGACGTACAAAAAAACTCCTCAGATAAGTACGACCCGGTTTTAACCCTGCAAGATCGATTACTTAAGTATGAGGACAGCCAGCTAATAATGCCATCACCAAAACCAAGTTTAGATAGTTTAGCTAATAGTAAAGAGTGGGGCAAACTATCAAATGCAGCATGAAAGTCAGTGTATATTGCATCAAGTTGGGTACCTGCCTCAAAAGATCTGAAAATATTGGTAACAAAAGACATGAGATTAGTAGAAGTAGACCTACCAGGCATAAACCCATGCTGTTTAGGGCTAATAGCGGAACTACAACTATGAAGTATGGTTGGAAAGATACATAGCTCAAAAGTTTTGGCTGCAAATTATTGCCGGCATGAGGGGGGGGGGGGCAAATGATTCTCCAGCCACGGTGCCACAACGACCATCTTTCCGCGGGCCCTTGTCGCTAATACTCTTGTAAACATACATAATGTCCACTTGTAAACACACGCCATACTACATACTAGAGATCTTCGGCGACCGCCTAGTCCGCCTACCGGTAGATCCGCCGCAGGTTCTTGACGGTGTTTTTTTTACAGTAGAGTGCATCCTTCCCCCTGCCTTCAGCGTATGCATCGGGCAGGAGACAGTGTGGCAGTATGCAAGTTGCCCGCTGGATAGGAGCGATCCCGCGGCACCTCATTACTCACATCTGCATGCCCGTCGTGGGTTCTAACCGCGTATGAACCGTCCGCCGAAGCAAGAGCTGACTATCCGGCTACGTGGTACTCAAGTCCTGAAAAGGCCGGTATGATCGCGTAGTCCATAATGACAATAATAATAATAATAATAATAATAAGAAGAAGAAGAAGAAGAACTTAACATAGCAGTCCACACTCGAGGAAGGTTTTTGTTTTGACTTTGTTGCTGCCGGGTGTCCCGCGGTGGTGCGACAAATCAACGGAATGCAATCGACCAAAACATGAACCTACCGATCCGAACCCATTCCAAGGCATTGCCGGCAATCGGCGTCATGATAACGACTACAAACCAACAAGCCACCAGATTCTGGACGGACAGGTGCAGCACCATACGCGCACCGTAATAAACAAATCCAGAATCCTCTTTTGTATGGATTCACTTCAAAATGTTGTTTCCACTTGCGTCCGCTAGCTGAATTAGAAATAAATGTGCAACATATCACACGCACGTTTGCTTTGATCGTGTGTCTTTTTGATACCCCCAACAGCAGAGCCGATCGCAAAGATGCCAATGCCAATGGTTGTGTTGTCTCTCAGGTAGCGAGATCGAAATTTTGTAGACGCAGCGGATGAAAATGTACGCATCAGAATCAAATAGTTTTGGGGTTTCCAAACGCACGCACACACACAAACACACAAACACGCGCGCGCAAACTCACACACACACACACACACACACACTCACACACTCACACACTCACACACGAGCGCGCGCACGCGCACACATGCATGAACGCGAACACGCCAGCACGCACGCACGCACACACACACGCACGTACGCGCACCCGCGAGCATGAAAGCGCGCACGCCAGCACGCACCCACGAAAGCCCACTCGCGAGCACGCACCCCCGAAGTCGCGCAAGCACGCACTCCCCCCCCCCCCACTAGACCATCCCCCCCCCTCCACGCATGATCGATTACGGCTACCTTATCGGTAGAACGGTTGGTTCAGCTTTCTTGTAGCATCCTCATCCCTAGCGCCGGGCGGGGTGGGGGATCGCGACATGATAGAGTGAACGGCCACTTTCCCCGCGCTGTGTGTGTGTGACGAGACCCGAAAACGCGAGACAGATTTCGGCACATTAAAAAAAATATTGCCGCTATACATCGTGGTACATGATGCTTAGAAGGCCGTTGAAGCATGAAACATGTTCAAATTAAAAAATATTAGATTAGTGTTAGACGTTCTCCTACGCTTGTTTTAAATAGGCTTCTTCACCCTCAACTGGCAGGGGCATCGAATGGTCTCATCAGCAGCGGCACGAAATAAAATAAACCATCAATACACCGATAACACTTTGAATCCCAATCCAGCTTCTCCCACAGCGTCTCAAGGTCACACACAAATTAATAAATGCTAACACCCACCAATAACGATACACAACCGCAATGCACATATGAGTATCAACGCATACACCGCAACAGCCAATCAGCTGGCGGCGGAAGGCACGGGCAGAAGCGCAAGTAAGGCAAGGCAGGGTGAGGGAGGGAGAAGAAGCGGACGAAAAAATGGGCGCCAATTTTTTTTAAATTTTTTTGACCGTTTTTTTTGCTCCGCCGCCATAAATAGTTCGTCCATTTCGCCAGCAGATGACGCTAAACTTGCTCGACCCAGCGCAGGAATCGCTGAAGTCCAGCGCGGGGATCGGGCCAAAATCTGCGCTGGCCAGCGCAGATTTTGGTGCATTTTCTGCGCTGGAAACTGCTCGAATTTGCGCAGCGGGTTACTTTTACCCAATGCAGCTGATTGCTTTTGAGTGATCAACTCACCAGTATATACATATCGCACAGCTACACCTAGTGAAATTTAATTGAAGACACTTGTTTTTTAGACAAATAAGCAGCTCAAAAACGTAACCCATCCATAGAAAATTATGTTGATTACGCAAAATAATCCACACACATATATTTTTGACGGGAAAAAATATAAAATATGTACATTGCACTAATGATTACCATAAAATTAATTTCAACCCGCAAAGTTCATTTCATTTCAAACAATCAATCATTTAGTTCAAGTGTACCTAATTGAATTACGTGTGCTGTATCTGAAAGCGTCATTTGAGCAAGGTGGATAAATAGACAACAGGCAGGTTTATGTATCTGATTTTGGTCGCCATCATGAACGGGGACACCTCTGGAGACTGCTAAGCTTTTTATAAATCTGTGGTTCCCTAATTGTCAAATCCAGATTTGTCAAAGTACGCGGGATCAACCTGCAGTCATTTATGGACCTAGGAATTAAAGCAAAATTCAGATTATTCCACAACAATACAACTGGAAACGTGCATGAAAAATTTAGTTTGGATGTTTCAGAATACATAAAGCTATAAAATTACTGCAAGCTTCCCCAGCTTTTGTGTTTATTGCGTAAGTTAAACTGTTGTTTTGTCTTCATAAAACGTTGTAAAGTAACATTTTTATGTGTTTGCAGAACTTCAATAAAGTAAACTTCCTGGATTACAAAATTAGTTTTTTTATGTTCGACAAAACATGAGTAAAAAAAATCATCTAACGACAAACGCAGATCGAGAGCGAGTGTGCTCCTTGCACAATAGCGGAAAACTACCAAAAGAAATAGGAGAATTGTTAGGAACACAGCGTACAGTATCGGACATTAAGATAGGACCCTGATTTTTGGAACGCACCGAGCACTTGTTTAACCACGTTACTTGTGTTTGTGTGTGTATGTGTGTGTGTATGTGTTTGTGTGTGTGTGTGTGTGTGTGTGTGTGTGTGTGTGTATGTGTGTGTGTGTGTGTGTGTGTGTGTGTGTGTGTGTGTGTGTGTGCGTGAGTGTGTGTGTGTGTGAGTGTGTGTAGTAGAAAGAGAGTGTGCTTTTTAATGTGTATTTGCAAGTGCGCGGGTTTGTGTCTGAAAAACGTAGCTTGCCATTATGTCATATTGCGTTGAAAGTATTCTGATAATGTGTGTTATCATGTGAAACAGCGTGCGTTTACACTTGGATAAAAGCTAAAGTTTGCATCGACAGCAGCTCTTGTTCCTCGGACGAAAACGCAGGTGTGCTGTTTCATGAATGTGAATGCGACACCGGTGCGAAATGGACACGCGCACAATAGCAATGAACTCGGCATTCCCTCACAGGTGTTTCTCCAGTGCACGCCATTGAAAGGCCTTCGTGCATCTCTGCGTTGCACGTTGTGTGCGAATGGTAAACTTGGTGCGTGCATTGAGCTGGCGCGCATTTATTCTTTTCAATGGGCGTTTTGTTTCATGAGCACGGCAGTATTCTGTTCTCGATTTTGAAGGGAAGACGCTTACTCGCGTACTCGTTGATAGTTTTTATCCATGCGATGTTTTCGCTGCTCGACAACGATGTAATTCATCGCGTATAGAAGTAGAACGCAGGCAGAGCACGGGATCAGCCGTGTCCATGTTTTTAACCAGCGCGTTCTTGACGGTCCAAGCAAGCAATGTTAGTAACAATGGGTCGAGGTAAACATTGCACCGATTATCAGCGCCATATCATTAAACGAATGGTGGCTGCTGGCATTAAGCGCAAAACGATCGAGTTCGTAATGGAACGATCGCGCACTTTTGTGGCAAACGCGCTTCGGACAACCGAAACGCGCTTGGACAACCGAAACGCGCTTGGACAACCGAAACGCGCAAGTCAACCGGACGTCTTCAGAAGACCACGGCGAAAGAAGACCGTAAATTGTCAATATATCGAAAAAACACTGATCGCGAGGGCGGAGGTCCTGCTTATTACATCAAAAACCTAACCCAAAACACAAAAAAACTACTAACAAAACCATCCGAAACGACCTACTTGTGAAACAAACACACACACCAATACACATTCAAACATACATATACACATGCACACACACACATGTACACACACACACACACACATACACACACATGCACACACACTCAAACACAAACACACAAACCACACATAAACCTGTCCCAAGGGGTGCATGCTGCGTTGAAAACACTAAGGTCCTATCATTCTGTCCGATACTGTACCTTCAACAACTGCAAGCGCGAGCCAAACACTGCGGCGGGCAATCGGTGTCACTGTAAGAAAACCAGCTTGTGATCATCAAGAAAGACAACATGCATCATACCTCGTGGCCGATGGGCCGCATCGTTGCAGTTCACCCAGGCAAGGACGGAGTCGTTCGCGTGGTTACACTGCGCACAGCTGCCGGAAAACAAATCGTCCGCGCAGCTAATCGTTTGGCACTTCTACCAAACCCCGACGTACTCAGCAACTTGGAAAAGAAAGGAGACACTGGTACTGAGTAGCGTAAAGCCGTGAACTACACTACATTGTTTTTTGCACACACCACAGCTTTATTCCGCACTTGTTTATGTTTGACACTTGTCAGTGATAGCAGGATAGGATACGTACATACACACAAACACACACGTACATACGGAACGGAAGCTAGAATAAACGCGTTCGCTCTACGCTTGGTTAGCAGTTTGTTTATTATTTTCATTTTTCAATTGGTCTTGAATTTTAAAGAAGTTCTTTCTTTGGTGGCCGGTAATGTTGGATTTTGGGTTCATACAGTTAATATTTCGAATATGAATTCAAATAGGAAAACACATATAAATTCAAATAGGAAAACACACATAAACAGATAAAACTACTTGACTAATAATAATATGTTTTTGAAACATATTAAGAAATACCACTTAAGCGAGGAAAAAATATCCCTATCTATTTTCAGTTATTTTCTCTAATACTTAGCTTTCAATAGGAAAGACGAAAGCATCAACACAGTGGGAAAGTCTGCAACTGAAGGCGATTCAAACGTCATAACGATAATTTTTTTAAATGTGAAAAATTTCATGAAAATTTATGCGAAATATTTCAACAGCTTCAAACCCTTAGGCGCCAATGGCTATGCTATGCGCATAGCACAAAAATCATGGCCGCGTGAAAAAAAGATGGCTGACACCTGCCGCACTTTTCGCTCACTTGCATTCAAGTTGCGTGCAAGCAAAACTTGCAGGCCTTCTCTACTCTTTAGCCGAACTTTGAAAGACAAATCATAAACACAACATAGAAATGTCAAAACCATCAGCAAGTAAACAACACAAATACAACGGTACCAACATTGGAGAGGTATATGACTCAGGCAGTCGAAAACCTAAGAGCGGTACGTCTTTGAATGTGGCTTTATTAAGCATAGGCTTTATAAAACATAGAAGACTACATCCTGCTCCTCAAAAGAAGAAGAAGAAGAAGATGACGCTTGCTTGAAAATAAAACACAAAGAAAAATAATCCCCAGCACCGTAGCTTAAGGAAGCTGCTTAGGCGCTATTTAGAAGGACCGCCTGGAACTTTGATGCTGTTTATCTACTGCAAAAGGCGAATTAGAGCAGCGATCTTTAGCGTGCCAAAATGAGCTGCTTAAGCAATTCTGGCTATTTGGGATGGAGCTGAGAAAAAAAAAAAAAAACATTGGGAACGTTTCTACATACACCGAGACTGCAGCTGAGAGATGGCTGTGAGAGAATTGAAAGTAAAAGAAACTATTTTGACTTCATTTTTGCAATTAAAATGGATTTTTTCAACATCATTTTAAAAGTCTCATCTTGGTGCTTTTGTGAGCTTCTATATACACCGGCGTGAAAAACCGATTTTCAATTCTCTCACAGCCATCTCTCACCTGCAGTCTCGGTGTATGTAGAAACGCTCTATGAATGTTGCTGGCAACATTTCGCTTTGACATTGTTTAGTGCAAGGTGGAATGTATAATGAGGTGTAGTTATAGCGCTTTTGGCGATCCCTCCCCTGGGCCCCGATTTTGACAGATGGTTTTCCGCTTGTATATGTATTGATGGATTGTTTACGTTTTGCATGGTCAATATTTGGTGGAGATCAATTTGGGTGAATATTTTAGTTTATTAGAACACAGTCCGTGATTTAAAATGGAAATTTTCCTTCGAGAACTTGAAGCGTTCGCCAAAAGCGGAAAACTAACTGTCAGTTTTCTTCGTCGATTCTTCTTCCACCTAGCTGTCAAAACGGGCTTATAACTTGACCTGATATCTTTACGGTCCTTGGTTTAGTGTCAAAACAATGCCAATTAACAGCTCAAAGTTTATTTTTTATCATTCACTTGTTGAATAAAGTGTTAACAACATAAAATATACACAAAAAGGCTTATAAATGCAAGTTCCAATTTTAGCGGATGTCAACAAAACGCACACTGCTGCTGTGTCATTTCATACACCCGATCACCATGACCAAGGAAAATAAAAAATGTTGCCAAGCAAAAATCAAATTGGTTTGAATTTGGCCGACAACAAAGTTGCGCTAGCTGTCAAAATCCATACATTTCGCCAGCAACAATGTTGTGCGCAACATTGTTGCTCGGAAACATATTGCTGAGGTGGTCTTTGAATGTTGCTGGCAACATTTCACTTTGACATTGTTTAGCGTCAAAAATTAACCAATTAACAGCTCAGAGTTTATTTTTTATCATTCACTTGTTGCATAAAGTGTTGAAAACATAAAATATACACCAAAAAAACGTATTATAAATGCAAAAATTTCAAATTTAGCGGATGTCAACATACACCTGTTTCCATCTACGTTCGAATCTCGTGCCGTTTGCATCGAATCGCAAACCGCCTGCTTCGAATCGCATGCCACTACGATCGAATGCGTGCAACCATGGTTGAATCGCGTGCCAGTACGGTTGAATCAAAGTTTTTGAAGACCAGGTGGTCTCGTCCCATACAAATTGACAACTACTTTCGGAAACAAAAAAATTTCCTTTTGACAGAATGGGTGAAATGAATTTCCATAGGAACGGTTCGCTTTGTTCTTAGCAACACATACGTAGTACACATTGGTGTCCTCATCGACGGCATTATTTTGATACAAAAATGGAATACTTAGTTCATATTTGATTTAGCTCACAATTAGAAATATTTTACGTGTTTTTCAAGGTATTTCAGTGCAAATAACGAAGATTTTAAGATTGTGTATTCGGCAAGTCGCTAGAAAGCTTGTTTGGGGAAAAGTTTTCACCCATGCTTTCAAAAAGTGACGTTCAACTTTTGCTATAAAAAAACAGGCTATTAGACCACCTGTTCTTCATACACTTTGGGTTGAATCGCATTCCACTATGGTCGAATCATATGCCACTACGATCGAATCGTGTGCCGCTACCATTGGATTTCTGAAAGCAAGAGCATAGTAAACTGTTTGTTTACGTTTGAAAGCTGTTTCCTTCTTCGCCGACGGCATTTCATTTGTAAAATAGTACTAATAAAAGGCAGTTATTCACTGATTACACGAGATTCGAACGTAGATGGAAACAGGTGTAACACACACTGCTGCTGTGTCATTTCATACACCCGATCAAAGTCTTTGAAAGAGAACAGGTCGAAGCGTTTAGAGTAAATTGACAGAAAGCCATGGGAAAATTTTGACAGTTTAATTGAACATTGTTTATGTTTAGCGATGGACGTTGCTATGGAGGGAATAAGAATTTTGTTCAACATTTAGAATTCATTTCATAGTAGAATATTACAACAATTAGAATCTAGTTAGCATATTACATGGCTGATACAATTCAAGGAACTCTTTTATCATTCGACGTCGGGTTATAAGCAGAAGACGGTATACATATTGTACATGTATGTGCCGATACGATGTTTCATGTTACTCTCAGTGTTTAAATGAAAGTAAATAGGACTTTTGTTACCCAGTTGGAACATGTAAAGTGTTGTTTTATGCCTGTTATACTTTTCGTTCTTCCAGCATGACCGTTGCAAACGGTAGTGATTCGTGGCCAATGATAGGCAAGCAATGAGGTTAACTGTATACAGAGTAGACTTCAATTACTTCTCCTTTATTCTCCAGAAGTGATTGACCGCAAGAAATTTAACCAATATAATCTTCCTAATAGTAAATTCGTCCACTTTTCCACGTAAACTATTAGCCGTTTTTTTGTAAACACTTTTTCATGAAACTGTCAAAAGCGAGCTGAAAATGGCAACCTAGCAACGGGCTTTGCATCGACCTGTTCTCCTTAATAGATCTTGCACCCGATCACCATGTCCAAGGTAAATAGAAAATGTTGCCAAACAAAAATCAAATTGGTTTGAATTTGGCCGGCAACAAAGGCAGCGGTCTAATCTTGTTTCGCGCAACGTTGTTGCTCGGAAACATATCGCTGAGGTGGTGGTCTATGAATGTTGCTGGCAACATTTCGCTTCGACATTGTTTAACGTCAAAAAATTGCCAATTCACAGCTCAGAGTTTATTTTTTATCATTGACTAATTGAATGAAGTGTTGAAAGAACAAAATATACTCCAAATAATGTATTATAAATGCTTCAAATCCAAATTTAGCGAATGTCAACAAAACGTAAACTGCTGTTGTGTCATTTCATGCACCCGATCACCATGACCAAGGTAAATAGAAAATGTTGCCAAACAAAAATCAAATTGGTTTGAATTTGGCCGACAACAAAGTTGCGCTAGCTGTCAAAATTCATACATTTTGCCAGCAACAATGTTGCGCGCAACAAGATTAGACCGCTGCCTTACGCTAAGGGCAAAATGGGCAGATGCTTTTGACATACGGCGCTTGGTGAGGCTATGGTGTTGTATTTGTCGCCTCAATAATCTTAACAGGCACAGGTTCAAAAGATTCGATTTTGTAGGTTTAAACTTGTAAAAACTGTTTTAATTTTGGTAACATATTTTTGGAAGAATTTTATGGAAGAATAATTCGAACATCAACAATCCGCTGTCAGTTAGGCCGTACCAACAATAACATCCGTTCCAACATTCCCCACCGCGTGAACACATCTGCCTGCACGTTGTTGCTGTTCACTCATATAATACTAGTTTGCTGTGGTATTTTCGGATTATTACGCTCATCTATGTTTTCCCCATCTTTCACTTCAACATCGATCAACGCCAGTTTCACTGTTGGACGTTTTAATTCCTTCCCTATAGTTGTACGTACTAGTGCTCGTCTTACTGTGCCATCCGTGCCCGGGTATGTCTCTTGCACGATTGCTCTCGGCCATTCCTTCCTTGCACCCTCTGTGATGAAAACCAGGTCTCCTGGTCTTAGTTGTCTACATGGTTCTAACCATTTACTGCGGCGGTTTAGTGTCGGCACATATTCCTTCAGCCATCGATCCCACATGGCCTCTGCTAGGACAATCGCTCGTTGGCAGCTACTTCTTAGCGCGTTCGCTAGTTCTGGTGTGGTGCGAAGTGTTTGTTTCCTTCCTGCCGAGCTGCCTAGAAGGAAATGGTTAGGGGTTAGCGCTTCCCTGTCCGATGAAGTTTGTGGCATATAAGTCAGTGGCCGAGAATTGATCAAATATTCCACGTCTGTCAACACGGTAATGAGTACTTCGTCATTCAACTTTCTGCCATCACTCAACCCGTTTAGACCTACTTTAACGCTGCGGACCAGTCGTTCCCAAACTCCACCCATGTGTGGTGCGGAAGGAGGGTTGAAGATCCACTTCGTGTGGGTGTTTGTAAAGGTGGCTGCACAGGTATGGTTCAGTTCTTTCATTTGCCTTTTCAGTTCGTTGCTGGCGCCTTGAAAATTGGTCCCATTGTCGGAGTAAAACTCCGCCGGTGGCCCTCTGCGGCAGACAAATCTTTTGATGGCCATTATGCAGGACTCGGTAGAGAGGCTGTATGCGACCTCGAGATGGACTGCACGTGTCGCGAGGCAAGTGAAAACGGCCACATATCGTTTATCGTGCCGTTGCGCATTTACGATGTCTATTGGCCCCAAATAGTCAACTCCTACGTTTGTGAATGGGTGTAAGAAGGGGGTATGTCGTTTCTCCGGTAGCGGAGCCATTCGAGGATTTTGTGACTTACACTTTTTATTTTGCAGTATTGGCATGTTTCCCTCACTCTATCAACCGCTGCTCTTAAGAATGGAATGTAGTACCGCTGTCGAACTTCATTTACCACGGTTTCCCGATTTGCATGCCCATATTGCACGTGGTAGTGTTGCCGGAGCAGTTCTGTCGTGAGGTGTGATGAGGGTAAGATGATTGGAAATCTAGCGTCGTAAGGAATATTGCTCGCGTTCGCGGTTCGCCCATCTACTCGTAAAATCCCGCATTCATCTATAAACGGGTCAATGCTGTACAGAGGGCTTGATTTTCCGACCACTTGTTTGTTTTCGTCCCCCGCTGCTTTCTGGAGGACTTCGAGCTCTTTTCCAAAACAATCGCTTTGTGCTAGCTTTATCAGAAGCTTTTCAGCGCGTTGAAGTTCTTCGGATTGTAGTGGTTCTAACTCATGTTGCATTTTACATTTAATGATTTGAGCCTGTTTCTCGGTAGCTTCGAGCGTCTTTATGGGTGCTATGTATTGTTTATATTCCCTAGGGGGTGATCGAATCCAGGCAAGAACGACCTCTGAATCAGTGTGTATGTATTTTTCAGTTATATTCAAGTCGTGATTTTCACCGACAGTTTTCATTAATCTTGATCCTAGAAGTGCTGCTTGCAGTTCAAGCCTGGGTTCGGACAAATGTTTAAGGGGTGCCACTTTGCTTCGAGACATCACCAATGCACAACGAATAGACTTGCTTTCTGCCAATCTGAGATACGCCACGCATCCGTAAGCCTGTTCGCTAGCATCCGTAAATACATGCAATTGCACCGCTTCTTGTGTAGTCGAGCATGCACCTTTGAAGTACCAACGTGATATTTTAATTTTATAAATACTGGGAAGTATGGCTACCCAGTTACTCCATTTGATTAGCTCTTCGTCGCCCACTTGCTCGTCCCAATCGATACGGGTTCGCCAAAAATCTTGCATCAGTAAGCGTCCGTGAATTAGAGTGGGGGCTAGTACTCCAAGAGGGTCGAAAATGCTCATTATCGCTCTCAATGCAATTCGTTTCGTGGGTCTTTTTCCTTCAACCACATATGGAATTAATTCCTTGTGCAAGGACGAGGGAAATTGGAAAACATCACTGATTGGATCCCAAACTATTCCAAGTACTTTTGTTTCGCTATCGTTATCAGTGGGTTTGAAGATTATTAGAGTTTGGCTCTTTTTTTTTTGTAAGCGTTCTACAAGAGTGGGATCCTTGCTTACCCAGTTTCGCATATTTAGTCCTGTTTTTGCGTGAATGTACTTCACTTGTTCGGCGCGCTCGATTGCTTCTTCTTTTGTGTCGCAGCTGTCGAAGTAGTCGTCCATGTAAGTGGAACGTTTTATGGCAGCTGCCGCAATCGGGTATTCCTTCGCATGTTCATCGGCATAATGGTGCATGGGCCGAGCATGGAGAACACGTTGTCCCAAATGTAGCTACGTCCATGAGATAGACGTCTGGTTCTTGGTCTTTCTCGAATCGGAATAAGAACCTTTGACTATGCGTGTCTTCTTTTCGTATCCGAATTTGGTGGAACATTTCCTCGATGTCTCCAGCAAAGGCAATTTGTCGTTGCCTAAATATGTTCAGTACTCCTGGCAATACGACTAGTAGATCTGGGTCTTTTAGTAGTTGCGAATTTAAGGACTTTCCTTCTACTTTTGCAGCGGCATCCCAAATCAGTCGTTTTTTAGAGGGTTTCTTGGGGTGGGACACGACGTTTAAGGGAAGATACCACACTCTGTCTTGATTTGCTAATCTTGAATCTTGGGGTTTGGCAACATGAGCAAATCCCTTTTTTATGTAGTCTCTGATTTGATTATGGACTTCTATTTTGAGTTCGGGATCTTTATCCATTTTCCTTTCTAAGGCGAGCAGTCGTTTGAAGGCCATGGGCTTGCTATCTGGAAACCGAAATTCATCGCTCTTCCATAGTAGTCCAGTAGTGAATCTACCGTTTGACTTGAATGACGTGTTTTGCAAGATGGTTTTCGCTCTTGCCACGTCGGTGGGTTTTGGAATCGGTCCGGCATACGTCCCTACATCATCTAGCACAAATAGCTGTCGCAGTAGCTCGTTGAGCTCCCTATCTACAATCGCTCTATCATTTCCCTCTTCGCGAGGTTTAACGCGGTAAAAGTTATCTACTGCTAATTGTGGTGCTACTTGATTATGTGGTTCGCTCACCGATTGTTGTGTTACGGCAACGTCCTCCAACACGCCTTCACGCGCTCCCTCATCGCAGTGGGTTCCGCGGGAGTTCGGGTGAGGCTCCTTAGTTGGTGTGTCGTCGCTCGTTTCTTCATCACGAATGTCTTCGCTAAAACTCTCCTCCTGCTGTCGGGGTGTTTCATGCACTCCTAGGGTCATCCTTTCAGCACACTCGTCGGTTGGTCCGTAGATGGCCCAGCCGAGGGCACTCCTTACTGCGACGGGCTCATGGGGTAAGCCAAAGCGTGTTTCGAGCGGTCGCATCAGCTGCATGTCTCGCAGTCCGATCAGGATGGTTGGCCTCGCGTTAGCCAGGGACGTCATCGGAAGGAGCTGTATGTGTGTAAAAGAACTTATCAGTGCGTCGTATTTAATGTTGTTAGACGGTAAACTTAGCTCTTTGACGGTGTGGGCGGCCGCTACGTCGTAGCGCCGCCCCTCTCCTCTCGCTGATATTTGGAAACTGACGCGGCGAGAGTCTGCTTCCTTCCGGGTTACGTTGGCTGTCCAGCAGAGCTCTAGCGGTTCTACCTCTCCGTGGAGTCCCAACTTCGATGCCAATTCAGCTTCCACCAGGGTGATGGCTGATCCCTCATCGAGAAAGGCGACGGTGTTAATGGCGCGCCGGCCGTGGTACACCGTAACTGGCACGATGCGGAAAATCGCCGGCTGCTTGACGTAGTGATGTGCTTGGTAGTGTACCACCTCAGGGGTTTCTCTATCGCGGTGTAGCAGAGTGTGATGTCTTTCGCCGCATCCTGGTAACGGACATGTGAATCGTGATCGACACGGCTTCGAACCATGTCTGTTCAGGCACGTCGAGCAAAGTTGTAATCGCGTTACGCTTTCCAACCGTTCATCCACGGTCATTCTTTTGAGCGTTTCGCAATGCTTGGCGGCATGTCCCGGCGTAGTGCAAACCAGGCATTTTATATTGATCTGTCGCGAAGTGTATGAAGTATGCGCAGATGGCTCTGGATCTGAGTGTTGCACGTGCAAGTGGGAGTGGAAACTTCTGGACCTTGTTTGATCTGCTCGAGGAGGAACGTAAGTGGTGACGTCGCATGCATCGTCTACCAGAGTCTCTACGAATTCACCGAACTCTTTTAGCGTTGGTTCGGGATATTAATGTTTGTACCTGGACCACTCAAGTCTCCTTGTTGCGGGTAATTTATCCACCAAATCCGCCAAAAGCTCCGGGTTGTTAAAATAGCCAGACAGGTTGCTCAGAGTCAGATGATCGCACAGGTTGATGACTTCCAAGCCGAACGTAATAAGGCTGTTCAATTGCTCTGGCTTGGGAGGGTCTAATCTGCGAACACGTTCTATGAGTTGTCGCACGAGCTGGGCTGGTTTTCCGAACAATTTCTCCAACCGTTTAATTATGAGCGGGGCGGCATTGGGCAACCTTAGTTTGGACTGCACGGCAAAAATTCAAAAATTAAATGTTGGGAGGCTACGGAAAATGTCAGGCCAATAAAAGCAATGAATCAAAAGTTATTTCAGTTTAAAGTTAAAAAAATACCCGGGTATCGGGTTGCTAACTTAAAGGTTAAACATCAACTTTTATTAACCACTATTTTCATGTTGTTAATTTATTTTCATTCTAAGTGGCAATTTATATCCATAGATAAAGGGTGGAGGCATACAATAATGAAAGAAAAATTTTGTTATGTGGCATGTTCAAAGGAATCTTCAGTAAACTGCTTAAAATGTCCATTTTACCCCGCTTTCCCTGACCAGACTGGACTAACGAAAATTAATAAGATAAATATGTAAAATAGAATCTGAAATCTACTAAAACGTTATTGCAAAATTAAAGCATGTAGGTTTTGAATTTTATTCTTTCACTCTTTATTTTGCATAGACATAAACATTTGTTGGTAGATTCCTAATGTTCCCTCTCCTAACATTTTTAAAATCAATGAAATTTCTTTTAGATGTTATAAATTTTGAAATGATGCATACTAAGTTTAACTACATGCAAACTACGTCTTTTTAAATAACTCAAGGATCAAAAACACCGGAGCTATCGATTTGATACCTTCAAGAGTAGGCCGCTTTCATTCTGTACTATGCCCGATTCATACTTCACAAGGCCCGAATAGAAAAGACAGTGCCCAATTGAGGGTTTACGTCACTCGAAAAAGTATTTACGGCGACCGAGAACGCTCTGACGATGCCGGATTGGCTAGGTAAACCCTGTAAGGTTGCGGTTCATATTGCTAAGAAATATTGATATGTTCATATTGATTGCTTATACCAACGCACATATTTTCGTCAAGCCTGGCACTGATGTCTCGGACGTTTGTTCTAGCAGCTCGCTGAGCGTTATAGCATCTCGCTGAGCGCATTGAATGACGGTTTCCCATCATTCTTCAGCGTTTCCTTTTTGTTGTGGCTGAGCTTTTTCTAGACCGCTGATTCTTTTCGATCCATGTCTGTAAATAAAATGAAAATAAATATAAAGTTAAAAATAGTACTACAATAAACTTAATTATTAAAAATAACTGTTAGGGTAAATGTACCTATAGTGGTGGTAGTACCAATAGTGGTGCTATTGATCTAAAATGCGGTTCATACGGCAAATTACAAGTAATTAAGTTATTTAAGTTTGTGTGAAATGTTCTTTAGCCTTTTACAAAGGGTTTAAAAGTTAAGTGGGGCCATTCCGTTACTTTGTGACCGAAAAATCCATTATTTTGTGAAATGAGTCAACATTTTTCCAAAATCCTTAGGATTTCATAACGAAACTCATTTTTCTGTTAACGTTCTAAATGACCACATAACCACGCAATTACTAGTTTTTCAACATAACTGTTATGAAATGTTATTGTTTTACTAAAATTATTTGCCTTTTGACCATATTTATGCATTTTTGAGTGTTTTTTACCATAGTGCCATTATAGGTACACAAAACAGGCATGTTCCTATAGTGGTTATAGTTCTAAGATCAATAAAAACAGATCGTTTTAGATTGTTTCGAGGACATTTTTGACATGTCGTGCTGTTTTCACTAAAATAAGCAACATAAATGACTTTTATGTAGGTAATTTACCAAAAACAGGCCAAAATTCGCTTATATGGCTGAATGAAAAATTGACTTCAAATCAAGCACACTCTTCCGGGTGTAGGTTGATGACAGGTGTGATGCAGTACTTTCGTCAATAGTTTCATTGATCAAATTTATACATTTTTTACGATCAAATTACGCAAGAAACCTATATTATGGCAGTAATCCTTGCTATTCATACGAAAACAGCTTCGAAACTAAGTTTCATTGATATTATACACCGTGTTTGATGCATCCTTGTTTATCACCACTATAGGAACACAATACGACGACTATAGGAACCATACCACCATTATAGGTACAACGAAGCAGTCACAAAAATATGTATTTTTTCGTAAATTTGATGTATTTCATGATAAAAATGGTTGTGATTGCGTAGATAAAACATATTCCAATTGCTATGTGTTAAAATATTCTGTGTTAAGAAATTATCCTTCCTTACACTTTAAATCCATTAAAACACATCGGTACCACTACAAATTGCACCACTATTGGTACATTTACCCTACTTATAATTTTAATTAGTACTTAAAATGGCACTGAAGCGTCTTTTCGATCTCTTGCTACCATAGCTGTCCTCCTGCCACTGTGGTAATATTTTATCTGACGTTCACGGGAGTTTTCAGAAACGCCATTGCATCCATTGGAACGTAATATTCCGTTGTCTCGCGTATGATCCCAAGGAAATCATTTATAGCTTTGTGGGTTATTCGATGAGATAGGGCCCACATTCGTAATTTTCTTGATAATATGTTTTCAGATTGAGGATCCGTAACATAATTTTCTGTATGCTGATTATCTTCGCCTTCATCTTCGTCACTTTCGTTCAGCCATTCCTCCAACTATTCTTCTTCAGGCTCATCGTCGTCAAATACTTCTTCATCGGAGACATTCTCATCAACGAATTCCGCACCAGCATGCGGAATTTCAAACACTGAAAGTGAAATGTAAAAAGAAACAGAACAGAACTCTTACTTATACTGCAAAAACGGCTAGAGCAATTTTTAGTTACGTTAAACTTATATTGTCATTGATATACGATTATCGTTAAACACTTAAGGGCCAGCAATTAGCATAAGTTATCCTAAGTTACTTATTAGAACCAGCATAATAAACAACTGTCCACTTGTTTATAACAATAGTCGTTTTGAATAGACACCGCTGTCTACCACTTGCTCACACGTCAGATGGTGTAAGCTACTCTGTCCAATTCAATAACACAATTTTCGCCTTCGATTGCACAACGGTCGGATTCGGCACGGTTTCTTGTGGTTGTTGTATAATTAACAATATTAAGGCCGGGCTACATTGATCGTACTCCGTAGTGTAATTTCGATTTTCACTAGCGCCTCTGGCGGCGGCTGACCGAAGCATTTTGCCAAACAATTTGGGGATGCTCCAGAAAATACGTTATTTTTCCATGTTTTTCACTTTAACTGGACTGGAAAAGCTTTGTTACTGATACAGAAATATGTTGTGCAAGTATTTCAGCCGTTTTCGCAACGAAAAACGGTGAAAAAACTAATTAATTTTGAGATCCGGCACGACCATTCCCCCGACGACCAAAAAAAGCTTCCACCAGCCGCCACCAGATGCGCTAGTGAAAATCGAAATTACACTTGCGAGTACGGTCAATGTAGCCCGGCCTTAATTTTTGTGAACGCGTACGCCATCTAGCGGTGGCGGGTTGAAGCTACATGCTGGTATAATTTATCTGTCAAAAAACGTTTTGGGTCGAGGAGGCTATAATTTTACCCAATGATGGATAGATGTTGGAAGATGGGGGAAAATGTTGCCCAGCGCTTTGTATCAATGACG
This sequence comes from Anopheles coluzzii, assembly GCF_943734685.1. NCBI lineage: Eukaryota > Metazoa > Arthropoda > Insecta > Diptera > Culicidae > Anopheles > Anopheles coluzzii. The sequence goes on along the minus strand of NC_064670.1, from coordinate 77,616,886 downwards.
ATTTGTCCAACAACAACAATTAACGGCCTACTTTGTTGCAATTTATAGGCGTATATCAACATTTCAAACGGCATACAAGTAGCCTGGTCAAAACTTGATGAGACACCAAGCATGAATAATTTTGACACATAAATTATACCGACATCTTTGCGCTGGTCGCCGCCAGATGCGCTAGTGAAAATCAAAATTACACTACGGAGTACTATCAATGTAGCCCGGCCTTAATATTGTTAATTATACAACAACCACAAGAAACCGTGCCGAATCCGACCGTTGTGCAATCGAAGGCGAAAATTGTGTTATTGAATTGGACAGAGTAGCTTACACCATCTGACGTGTGAACAAGTGGTAGACAGCGGTGTCTATTCAAAACGACTATTGTTATAAACAAGTGGACAGTTGTTTATTATGCTGGTAAACCCTGTATTTAATATCACTTAGACTTTTGGACACCATTTATGTTGTTATTTTTATAGCATTTTATGAAGCTTTCACTTGGGGTTTTAAGCTAAAGTGACGCCACAAAATAATAACGAAAATGTACCTGGTGCTTCTTGGCGTCGGCTGGTTCCTGGTTGGTTTTCCGCTTCCCATTCTCGCTCGCACTCCTCCCCTATCGCCTGCCCAAGCTTGCTCAGCATACCACTTTTCCTAGCACGCTTCACGTTCTCCATTTTCACTTAAAACACTTGGAATAAACTCTTATTTTGTTAGCTGAACTAACAATGTTTAACTTGACTTTGCCGACAACGATGCTGGAATGATGATGCCGGTTTGTTTACGTTCAAATTTGACTGACTGTCATTCTCGCTTTCGCTCTTTTATGTGACTGTCTCTTTCTCTCCACACATCATGTGAACGGTTCGAAGTCACCATACCCCCTCGCTACCTGTATGTCGATATTTCCCACCCTCGCTGTCCCAGATCTAGCTGTCAATTGTTACTTGTGTCAACTTAGATGTAAATATTTTTAATGTAATAAAATCATGTTGATATTACAAACATAAAACAAAAATGAAAAGAGTTTAGCTTTTTTTGAAAAATCCTCTATCTTAAATTCTAAATTATAACAAAGAGTTCAGATAAGCCTTAAATAGCCCTCAATCGGTGGTTTCTTCGCCCAAAACGCACTTCTCTATGTAACGGCACATACTACAGAAGTACCCGTCACATTCTTGTGACGTGATTAACGATGCACCTTGTTGTATCGCAGTCATCAGTTCACCTTCGTGTTGTGGGTTCGCTCTCTTAACGATGCTCTTCCACTTGCTAAAAAGATTTTCAATTGGATTGAGGAAGGGTGAGTAGGGAGGAAGATATGTGACTTCGCACCCTTTCTCGATTATTGCTACTCGGACAGCAGTGCATTTATGAAATGCCACGTTATCCATTATCAGTAAGGGAGGATGTCCGATGTTCTTCCCGTTAAGGGTTTCTTTTAATTCTCTTATAAAATCGACAAACACTTCCTGATTTATCGCTCTGTTCCGACTAATGTAGTGTAAGATGCCAGTGCGATTAATCGCACATACAATCGAAATGTTCCTCGATCGTAGTTGAGGTACAACTTTGGTTGCTGCTGTTCAAACCTGCGATCTGCCCATCATCGTTCTCATACTAACATTAAATCCAACTTCATCAACTAAAATTATTGAAGCTTGTGGAAGGCGCTGGGTACATCGATTGTACGATAAAGCATACTCTTTACGTTCTGCAACGGTATTGCTATTATTACGCCGTGTGGCAAGAAGCTTTTCTCTTTTAAAAAAGTAATTAAATTCCTTTGATCGCACGTGCGATCGTTGATGCGCTTACTTCAATGCCATGGCGTTCTAACACTTTACTCTTCAGCTTTTTAATCGAGATCGTCAATCCAGGACTGTATGTGGATTACGGCAGCATTTGTTAGTTTTTTTTCTGTTTGACACCACCTCAAAGACGAGGCTTCAATTTCACCTGCTTTCCAGTATTTTTTTTAAAATACTGTAGACGGTTGATTTAAAATACTGTAGACGGTGGGTGGGTATCCCGGGAAACTGGGTGCCTGAACGTCGGGGGGGCAACCCGACGCTAAACAAAACGGTCACGTGGGCGCGGGGCCAGTCACCCAGTCCCATGAATCAACGACTACGGAAAGCCACAGAAATTTTCGAAACGGACATCCCGATACCGACCATACGCAATGCCCCCGGACTACTCTGAAAATGGGCTCATGGAACGTACGCACTCTAAGCGAAGCCGGAGCCTTGAAAAAACTTGATGATCCCCTAGCCACACTGAGCATGGACCTCGTAGCTTTACAAGAGATTCGGTGGCTAGGGAACGGTGTGCACAACAGGCGTGGTAAGCATTGCTACGACATATATTACAGCTGCCACGACCGCCACCGCGTGCTCGGAACGGGTTTCGCCGTAGGTCCCCGGTTGAAACCCGCAATCATGGATTTCAAGGCTATAAACGATAGGCTATGCACCCTGCGCATGCGAGGCAAATTCTTTAATATAAGCCTCATAAACGTTCACGCCCCTACCGAAGATAAAGAGGAAGAGGAGAAGGACCTGTTTTACGGCCGCCTCGCTAGAATTGTAGATGCGTGCCCCAGGCATGACCTCATAATCATCCTGGGGGACTTCAACGCAAAAGTCGGTAGGGAGCCAATGTACCGCCAATACACTGGCTGTCACAGTCTGCATGAGCACAGTAATGATAATGGTAGTAGATTGGTCCAGTTCGCCGCAGCGAACAATCTGGTTGTAGGAAGTACCAAATTTGCGCGCAAAAAAATCCACAAGATTACATGGGCGCACCCGGGTGGAGAATCCTTCAACCAGATCGACCACGTGTTAATAAGCCGCCGACGACAGTCGAGTCTGTTAAATGTCAGAACATATCGAGGAGCCAATATCGATTCCGATCACTACTTGGTTGGCTTAGTGATACGTTGTAGAATCGCCCGCCCCCGTACCAATGGGGGCGGAGAAAACACGCAGGCTCGGCTCAACACGGACTCTCTAAGGGACATTGCTGTCCAACAGGAGTTCAAAACCGCTTTAGAAGAGTCTCTACTACCAGAAGACAGATACGAAACTACGAGCGAGAGGTGGAACGCTCTAAAAACAAAAATAATAAACTGTGCAAGAAATATACTCCCACCACGTCGTGGCAACACCAAATCTGGCTGGTTCGACGATGAATGCAGACAAGTGACCGAACGTAAGAATACTGCATACCGAGCAATGCAGCAACGGCATAGAACGCGGGCATGCGCAGAGGAATATTCACGGCTTAGACGCGAAGAGAAACGAGTTCACCGCTCCAAGAAGCATGCTTTGGAAGAGCAAAACATGCGGGAACTCGAGCAAACCAGAGAGGCGTACGGACCGACACGAAAGTTTTACCAAGCGATAGCAGGTCACCGAAACAACGTTGTACCTAAGGTAACCTGCTGTCGCAACAAGGATGGAGATCTGGTCAGTAACCAGCCAGAGGTCCTCTCGCGGTGGGCTCAGTACTTTGATGAATTACTCAATGACCAGTTTAGCGAACAGCTAGAAGCGCCACTAGCAGATAATGTCATGCTACTGCCACCTAGCATAGAAGAAACACGAAAGGCTATCCGTCGGCTGAAAAATAACAAGGCACCCGGAACCGACGGAATTGCAGCCGAACTGGTCAAGAATGGAGGTGCACGACTAGAAAACGAGATTCATCAAATTGTTACTGAGGTGTGGGATAGCGAATCGATGCCTTGTGATTGGAATCTCGGCATCATCTACCCCATATACAAGAAGGGAGATAGGTTGGACTGCAACAACTACAGGGGTATTACGGTGTTGAATACCGCCTATAAAATATTCTCCCTGATCCTTCAGGATCGCCTTGTCCCGCACGTCGAAGAGATAGTAGGAAACTATCAAAGAGGATTCCGAAACGGAAAATCAACCACTGATCAGATCTTCACCATGCGGCAGATCTTGGAGAAGATGGCTGAATACAAAAACGACACATACCATCTCTTCATAGACTTCAAAGCCGCATACGATAGCATAGCCAGTGTTGATGACAGCGCCGCATAATTAGGTCATCACGGCCTGGGAACTGACCGACCGAACGAAAACAATTGTAAGCAAATCTAATGTAAACAATATCGACCAAATAAAAACTGCTGATCGCGATCGATCAGCAGAAAATTAGTATATAAGTTAGGAATAAGCATGAATAAATCGACTTTCAAGCACAAGAACTCAAAGACTAAGTTGTTTGTCTGTTCCAAGCCAAGTCGGACGGTAAAATCCTCCTGTCTTGGCGCTTCCCAACGAGTTCAGACTCGGTGCGGAAAATATATGGTGGCTCCAGAGAGGACTAGTAGAGACCTCGCAACGTACAAGTCGGAGGTTAACTTCCGATCTTGAAACCCAGAGTCGGCAGGAACATACAAGTCGGAGGTTAGCTTCCGATCTTGACGAACGTATTCCTGACCGATAGAGAAAAACAACCAGCGCTCCAACGGAGGAAGGTTCGTAAAAGCGGAAAACATCGCGAATGTATAATAGTATCCAAAAACGTAAAGTGCAACAAATCAAACGAGTGCAAAAAAACGCCTGAAACAGTGCTTAAGAAGTCCAAGGTACAGAGACAGAATTCAGTAAGGCGCCGTACGATCACCGATATATTGTGATTGAATAAAGACACCGGTGGCAAAAAAAAAAAAAAAAAAAAAACGACGTTCGCTATATCGTTTCGGTCGTACCACAGGTTTGTAAACAAAACAAAAAGGGTGTGTGTGTGCAGTGAAAAAAAAAAAACGACGTTCGCTATATCGTTTCGGTCGTACCACAGGTTTGTAAACAAAGCAAAAAGGGTGTGTGTGTGCAGTGAAACGCAACCTCAGAAAGGGCGTTTAAAACGGACGACCTGAGAACATCTGATCGAAAATCATTACGTAGCGTACTAGTAACAAAGTGCAGTGTAAACAATTACGCGTGTGGCACACATTCGCAGTGAGAACGTAATAAAACCCACAAGACGCTAACGACCGCGGTTTACGGACGTTCCCGTAAAGCACCGGCAGTGTACTCCAATTACAACAACACAAGTAAATGTGCGGATCAAGAAAAGATCAACAGTTGGGGAGTGTAACAATACGGGACGTGCATACAAAAAAGAAATCTTCGAGCTAAACCGTATCCGGCTTTAGCATTTCCGGGAAACCACAAACATAAAGGTGTTGATAAGAGTGCGAACTAGTGGAGTAGTACGTGTCCAGCTTATTGACGTGTGTTGATACGGTGATCGGTAGCCAATGGTCATCGCCCCGGAAGACCCGATTATCCAACGAAAAAGCGTGGCGGCAATACTACCCAAGCAGCGGATCTGAAGGCGACCAGAAGACAGGGGTACTGACGACACCGCGGGGGATCACCTGAAGACGACCTCGAGGAGGACAAGCAGGGGCGTTGTAAGAGCAGCAACGGCACGACGACACCCATCCAGATCGGCAGCGACAGCCCAGTTACTTTATCCACCGGTTACGCAAAGTGAGTAGTATGGATATCATATTTAAAAGCAACCCGAAAGGCAATTGCAAGCTATGCAAGAACCCCGATGAGTGGGACACACAAGTTAATTGTATTGAGTGTGACAGATGGTTACATCTCAAATGTCTGAAGCTAGAAGGTCCTGTTAAAAAATATGTGTGTCCAAAATGCTACACAATAGCTGAGGAACGCAAGGGAAATAGGGAGGCCTTAATGCAAACAGAGAGGCTACTAAAAGAAAAAACTGAAGCGGAAAAAAGAACTAGAGAAGAAAACGAAAGGTGTGAGAAGGAAATCGAAAGACTAGAAGACATATTAAGAAATGAAGAAATACATAACCAATCCGACACAACTCACCTACAAGACGACCTACAGACACTTACAACAAACGTAAATAAAATGGCAAACTTGGGTTTTGCTCCACACAAGAAGACAGTTTTAAAACTTCCGGATTTCTATGGCAATTATAGAACATGGCCTCGTTTTAAACTACTGTTCGAAGAAACCACTCGAACAGAAAAATTTTCGAATTTGGAAAACCTTACACGGCTCCAAATTCACCTTAAGGGAGATGCATTGCGATCCGTTAGCGGGTTGATGTTGAACCCAAGTAACGTGGATGCAATCTTGGAAAGATTGGGGAGGTTATATGGCAACCCAGTTAGCATTTTTAACGCCTTACTAAAAGACCTTATGGTGGTTAAACGGGCATCTTTGGAAAATCCATCTTCGATTATTGAGTTCTGTAACGCACTGAATAACATGGTGGAAAATATGACCATGTTGAACCAAACGGAGTACTTGATGGACCAAAGGCTCCTTACAGATCTGGTCGCAAAACTCTCTCCGGACCTTAAAACCAGGTGGCTCAGAGATTCACTTAACGAGGAAGGTGACAAAATCAAAACCTTGAAAGATTTCAGCAAATGGTTGAAACCAACAGAAGACGTGGCGATCACACTTCTTGCTATGGAAGGTGGTCAAAGAGACAGACCGGCGAGGCTGAATACTCACTATTCAGCCAGCCATCAAATTTCAAATAAAGGCTGTCTAATTTGCAGCCGTCCTCATGAAACCATATCTTGTTACAAGCTAAAGAATGCCTCAGTAAACGAAAGATGGAAAATGCTGAAGGAGAAAAACGTTTGCACTAACTGCTGCAAATTCTCTAACCATGCGGCCATTAACTGTCGCTCAAGGCCGCAGTGTACAGTGGATGGTTGTGGACGACGACACAACACCATATTGCATGAAGAAAAATTTAACTCAATGGGCGCGGCGTCAAAAGCACATTTAAATTTTCATCAAAACTCGGAACAATACCTATTTCAAGTTCTGCCAATAACTGTCTATAACGAAAACAACTCCATCGAAACATTTGCATTGATAGACCCAGGATCCTCAACGAGCCTCATGACAGAAAGCCTAAGACAGAAACTAAATCTGCATGGCCCAAGGAAGCCGTTAACACTCTCGTGGACAAATGGATGCAACCAGGTAGAGGATACAAGCACGTCGGTATCTCTGAAACTCAGAGGTCCAAACGGCAGGCTGCTTTATGTCAAGGACATTAGGACAGTAAAAGAACTGGACCTACCCACTCAAAGCATCAATGCAAACGTGTTGAAGAGAAAATTTTCCCACTTAAAGACGGTAAATATTTCAAGCTACAAAAATGCTAAACCCACCATTCTGTTAGGACTTCCACATGCTTATTACACGCAAGCTGTGGAGTCCAAATCAGGAGCGCCCAATGAACCAGTGGCACACAAAACACGCATTGGTTGGGTCGTATTTGGAAAGTGCAGAGATGGTGATGCAAAAGAAAATCAACATCTTTTCACAATACAGGATAAGAAAGAGGAGGAAGAAAAGTCAATGAGGGACCTGATGAAAAGGTTTTTTTCAACAGAAGAATTTGGCGTAAGGGAAACCAAATTCACCCCAAAATCAAAGGACCATGAAAGAGCCCTAAGTGTAATGAATGACACACTGAAATATACAAATAATCAGTATGAGATTGGCCTACTTTGGAAAGATCCCAATGTATCCTTACCAAGCAGCTACGCACAAGCGCTAAGAAGGCTCGAAAGTCAAGAACGGAAAATGAAAGGTAATGACGAGATGAAAACCTGGTATAAAAATCAAATTACTGATTATGTTCAGAAAGGTTACGCTCGTAAACTAACACCATTTGAATTGCTGAATAGAGATCCAAAGATCAATTACATTCCCCATTTTATGGTCATCAATCCAAATAAGCCAACTCCAAAACCAAGACTGGTTTTCGATGCAGCTGCAAAGAACGAAGGGATTTCACTTAACTCTACTCTCTTGTCCGGACCAGACGCCACTACGTCAATTTTTGGAGTATTAATCCGCTTTCGCGAATACCCTATCGCCTGTTCAGGGGACATCAAGGAGATGTTCCATCAGATACGGATCCGCAAAGAAGATCAAGTGGCTCAACGATTTTTATTCAGGGATAATCCACGCAACGAACCCCAAGTATACGTTATGAACGTCATGACCTTCGGTGCCACATGCTCTCCTGCTTGTGCCCAGTTCGTTAAAAATGAAAACGCCTTAAAATATAAAGACAAATACCCCACTGCGGTGGAAGCAATAGTAAAAAACCACTATGTTGATGATTATCTTGATAGTTTTCGGACTATCAATGATGCAATCAAGACTATTAACGAGGTTTGCCTCATACATGATAGAGCGCATTTCTTTATGAGAAATTTCGTTTCTAACTGTCAGGAGGTAATAAGAAGCATCCCAGATGATAGATCCTCACCACAAGAGCTGCTGCACATCTCTAATAAAGATATGAATTTTGAGAAAATTTTGGGGCAATACTGGGACAAAACAAACGATGTGTTAAGGTATAAGCTTAAGCATACCCCGTGTTCCATAATTTCAAAAAGAGAAATGCTAGCCTACTTGATGAAAATATATGATCCATTGGGGCTAGCGGCAAACTATACTACGCAAGCGAAGGTCATCATCCAAGAAATTTGGAAAACAGAACTGGATTGGGATAGCCCAGTACCAGAACGCATAATGGAACAATGGCAAAGATGGAAGGAAAGAATAAAGGAACTAGAACACATACAAATACCTAGATGCTACTCGGTGGCTAGCAATATCGAAGTAACTGAGTTACACACTTTCGTTGACGCTTCGGAGAAAGCGTTCGCAGCAGTAGTGTACTTAAGAACATTAACAGAAAAGGGGATTGACGTAAACATAGTGGCGGCAAAAACGAGAGTGGCACCAATAAAACCACTCTCAATTCCTAAGCTGGAACTTCAAGCAGCAGTACTCGGAGTCAGACTCGCCGAGACTGTTAAAGAGGAATTAAGAATTACCACTGATAGGGACTATTATTGGTCAGACTCCAAAACCGTCCTAGGATGGATCAATACCGATCCACAAAAGTACAAACAATTTGTGGCGGTAAGAATTGGAGAGATTTTAGATACTACCAATGCTAGTCAATGGAAGTGGGTCTCCTCCGAAAGTAATCCTGCAGACGAAGCAACTAAGGTAGTTACAAGAAAATCTATATGGCTGTATGGCCCAGTATTTCTTAAACAAAGGGAAATTGAATATAGGGACCCCAAGCTAATCATTACTCATGAAGAAATCCGTCCAAATCTTATGATTAAAACCATAGAGAAGAGAACATTCAACTTTACAAAAACCGAATGGTGTTCAAATTGGCTAAGACTGAAGAGATCACTGGCAATCAATTTAAAATATATAGAATTTTTGAAAAGCAAGGTCAAGCGATTAGCATTTTCCCCGATAGTAGAAAAGGAAAACCTGGATAAAGCAGAAAAACTCCTATTGCAAAAGGCACAATGGGAGATATACGAAGATGATTTAGTTCAGCTTTCACTCAATGGACAAGTCTCTAAAAACAGCACAATAAAGAATCTCAATCCACAAGTAATAGAAGGACTACTACGAGCAAGGGGACGATTAGCAAATATATGCTACCTCTCCGATGACGTGAAACAACCCATAATATTACCTAAGAGGCATCACGTGACAGAATTGATCATACAGCATTATCATGAACGCTATATGCATAAAAAAATGGAAGCAGTTATTGCGGCAATCCGGCAAAGGTTTTGGGTAATCGACCTTAGGGCCGTGGTAAGAAGCGTGATCAGCAAATGCCAGCGTTGCAAAAATGAACGCGCACGTCCCATTGCCCCGATGATGGCCCCCCTTCCAGAAAGCCGAGCCGCTGTGTTCAAAAAACCCTTCACCCATACAGGTGTAGATTACTTTGGACCCATGACAGTGTCAATCGGAAGAAGGGTAGAAAAAAGATGGGGAGCGATATTCACGTGTATGACAACGCGCGCTATACATTTAGAAATCGCTAAAGACTTAAGTACAAATTCCTTCATAATGTGCCTAAAAAATGTGCAGCATAGGCGTGGAAAGATTTGTCACATATACAGTGACAATGGTACAAACTTCGTTGGGGCAAACAGGCAAATAACGGAACTCATCGAAAGATGTGCAACCAACGGTATCAAATGGCACTTCAATCCCCCGGCCGCGCCTCACTTTGGAGGTGTATGGGAGAGAATGGTCCGAGAGGTCAAGAGCTTGCTGCCAAATAATGATAATATGCCAGAAGAAGTATTAAGATCGGCCTTTATCGAGATCGAATTTATTCTCAATAATAGACCTCTTACTCACATCCCCCTCGAAACTGAAGACGACGAACCTCTCACACCGTTTCACTTCTTGATAGGGTGTTCCGGAGAGGCCGAACCTACGCCAGCCGGGATTTCAGCAGCTGAAGCTAGCAGAAACAACTGGAAGAAGGCACAAGTTATCACCCAAAACTATTGGGAACGTTGGTTGAAGGAGTACCTCCCAACATTAGCCAAACGAGAAAAGTGGATAGAACGCTCAGACCCAATACAACCTGATGACATAGTCGTCTTCCCAGACGAACAACGCGTGGGTAGGTGGTTAAAGGGCCGGGTAGTAGAAGTTTATCCCGCTAAAGACGGGCAAGTTAGATCCGCAAAGATTAAAGTTGAAAACGGCGAATACAAACGCCCTGTGATCAACTTATCAGTACTAGAAGTAAAGGGCAAGAAAATTGCAGACGTACCTTCGTGGGGAGCTAAAAAATCGGTCAACATCGCCTACGTCAAGAAATTAGCTGAACAATTAAAAACTCCTCCTGCAAAAAGGAGGAAGCATCTCGTAAAACCTTATAATGGCCCGGTATCTATGCATTATAAGCCTGTTAGCCGCATGGAAACTAACAGACAATCTTTCAGTTAAACCAGTTGAAGAAGCTGGTATATTCTTCGACCACGAAGGAACGCTTCTCTTGAAAAGGGGTGTGTGGGAAACAACCTTCCACACGAAAATACACCCCGAAAATGACACAGAGACTTTACTGACAATGGAGAAAGAGGTGACCACAGTATTCAAGGCACTGAGCGACATGGACACTAATCTTCTAAATTTGAAATTGACATTACAACAAAACATTCGACACGCACTTCAACTCTCACAGACTGCAATAAAAAGACGAACCAAACGATCTAGCGGCATATTTGGATTTTTGAAAGGTATTCTTTTTGGAGAAGACGATATTGATGAACAGTTAGCCCTCTTTAGAGCTGCTGAAGACCAGAAATTGAAACATATATCGGAAGACATGACTCATAAAATCAAGCAGGGTGATAGACTTAGAAACAAACTAAATATGAAAATAGACCACATGAACGAAGGTATTAAGAGTCTTAATAAAAGCTTCAATGAAAACAAAAAAAACGTACTTATAAAGCATGTCACAGAAACAATCATGCTAGCTGAAGACATAGTACAATACATTACGACAAGGTATCTAGAGTTAGAAATCCAGCCCCTTAGCATATTCGACTCAATTAAAATTTCCGAGAAGATACAATCAAGGTTACCCGATGGGTATATAATTCTAGACCACCCCCGAATTTCTAGCAAAGAGTTATTTAGGGGAGAAATAATAGTACATATTGAAAACGTCATCGTTTCGCAAGAGAGATTCGAAATATTCCATATCACTGTAATACCAAACCTAAAAAACTTTACAACTCTGGACTTAGATGAAAATGTAATAGCTATAAACGATATACACTATATATACCCTACAGATATTACGCGATACAATAGCACTCATCACGTGTCCTCCGATGTAGCCGTTAGAAGAGATTTGGATTGTATATCCTCATCTTTCAGACATATAAAAACAGAATGCTTGTGTGGTATAAAACCAATTAAAAACTCAATAACCAAATTTGTAAAGCTCTCCCAGCCGAACAAAATCCTATACTACTCTTCTCATCCTAACGAAATATACCTCAAATGTAACAAAACACTGACACATCCCGCGTATCAAGCTGGGGTAATAACACTTAGCCAAGACTGTAAAATACAGACCAAGAACATAGAAATCCAGCCAACCATGAAAATTGAAGCTGTAGAAACAAAAATGTATTTCAAGCCGCTGGCCAAAATACTGAATTTAAGCGCAGAGCAAAAAGAAGAAACAAATATGGATCAGCTCTACCTCATAATAATTACAAGTACAATAGCCTGCGTCGCCACTTTAATATTAGGAATAACCATAGCATTTATTATCAAACAAGTACGAGCTAAAATGTACACTTTACGCCCCCCGCCGTTTAAACCGTCACCAAATAGTAACCCCTCTACGAGGAATTACGGGGGTCAGGATGTTGATGACAGCGCCGCATAATTAGGTCATCACGGCCTGGGAACTGACCGACCGAACGAAAACAACTGTAAGCAAATCTAATGTAAACAATATCGACCAAATAAAAACTGCTGATCGCGATCGATCAGCAGAAAATTAGTATATAAGTTAGGAATAAGCATGAATAAATCGACTTTCAAGCACAAGAACTCAAAGACTAAGTTGTTTGTCTGTTCCAAGCCAAGTCGGACGGTAAAATCCTCCTGTCTTGGCGCTTCCCAACGAGTTCAGACTCGGTGCGGAAAATATAGCCAGGGTAAAACTGTACGACGCTATGAGCTCTTTTGGAATCCCGGCCAAACTGATAAGGCTAGTTAGAATGACTATGACCAACGTCACATGCCAGGTTAGGGTGGATGGAAAACTCTCAGGACCTTTTGCTACCACCAAGGGTCTGCGCCAGGGGGACGGGCTTGCCTGTCTCCTATTCAACTTGGCGCTAGAGAGAGCCATCCGTGACTCGAGGGTGGAGACTACGGGAACCATCTTCTATAAGTCAACCCAGATCCTGGCATACGCTGATGATATAGACATCATTGGTCTGCGGCTCTCCTATGTAGCAGAAGCCTACCAAGGGATTGAGCAGGCGGCAGAGAACCTCGGATTGCAGATAAACGAGGCAAAGACCAAACTGATGGTGGCAACATCAGCGGGCCCGCCAACAAATAATCAGAATCTACGTAGGCGTGACGTGCAGATAGGTGAACGCACTTTTGAAGTCGTCCCACAATTCACCTATCTTGGGTCAAAGGTCAGCAACGACAACAGCATGGAAGTTGAGTTGCGCGCAAGGATGCTGGCTGCCAACCGGTCATTCTACAGCCTGAAAAAGCAGTTCACCTCAAAGAACCTGTCGCGACGGACGAAGCTGGGACTATATAGTACCTATATAGTACCAGTACTCACATACGCCTCTGAGACATGGACACTGTCCAAATCTGACGAAACCCTCTTAGCCGCGTTCGAGAGGAAGATGCTCAGAAGGATACTTGGCCCCGTATGTGTGGAAGGACAATGGAGGAGCCGCTATAATGACGAGCTATACGAGATGTACGGCGACCTCACTGTCGTACAGCGTATAAAGCTCGCCAGGCTCCGGTGGGCTGGCCATGTTATACGCATGGAAACGGACGACCCAGCCCGTAAAGTCTTTTTAGGCCGTCCACAAGGACAGAGGAGGCGTGGTAGGCCCAAATTGAGGTGGCAAGATGGCGTGGAGGCGTCCGCCATTAAGGCCGGGATAACGGACTGGCAGACGAAGGCGCGAGACCGTGAGCGGTTTCGGACACTTCTGAGGCAGGCCAAGACCGCAAAGCGGTTGTAGCGCCGGATAAGTAAGTAAGTAAGACGGTTGATTTATTTATAGATAACATCTCTGTTATCGTAGTTGTGGAATAACCATTCTCGTTTGCAGCAATGATCCTCTCACGGTCCTCATAGCTGGTAGTTTTATATTTGCGATTGGGTCGCGAAGTGCCAGGAACATTCACTTCATCCGGAATGTTGCCATCTGTAGGATTGTCTCGGCTGTTAGTCTCATTCGGGACATCTTCTACTCCCGGAGCATTGGAATCTGCCATATCTACAGCGCCTACCACAACTATATGGACAGTCGTTTTTCGCGATGTAGCATATCTACTTTACACAACTTATACACACTATCAGCTATAGACACATTGTAACACACTTTGGAAAGCCAAACCACACCATTGTAACACATTAATTATAACTCATTCAGCAAATCAGATCATACCAGAGCAACGCAACCGGAAGAGTTCAGGCCGTCAATTCAAACAAATAACAGAGGTGACACACTTATCAAAAACAACCGAAACGCACAACATAAACAGGAACAGTATGTAGCCCAAAGCAGGAACTGTATATGCATTAAACCCAAAACAGGAACTTAGTGACAAGAACCATCGTTCTTGTCAACAAAAGACAAACGTAACTAGCTGAGTAAAAACAATAACTTTCCAACATAAAACCCGGAAAAAAATGTGCGAAACCCTTAACTTCATTTGAGTATAAATAAAACCAATTCCAACCGTGGCAAGTCAGATTCGTTCGGACTGTCAAGATAGGTCATTACGCTGCCCAAAAATTTTCGCCTTCCAACTTATTTCAAGAGTTTAGTTATGTCCCCCTACCCAAGGTAAGGCCTCTAAACTCCAACGTTTCCAGTAAAGGAAACCTCCTAAGGGTTTCTATGATCGCCTGGACGATCAAGTGTCGAAAAGTCCGCTCGATCGATGTTTTAATCCACCTCGGCTCATGTCAGTAAAAACTGACCTACCGCGACGGTACTCGAAGTACAGTCGTACGATCATCGCATTACATGGCGACCGTAGCTATATTCCGAACTCATTACATGGCGACCGTGACTATCGTCCGAACTCATTACAGCGATTTGCCGAAAACCCATAAGAGATAGATAAAAACAGTGAATGTATGAGTTGTGCAGAATACTATTTCGCATCTTTGTATATTTTTTTAAATTTTTTTCAACACATTTTTACACGACTTATGACGAAAAAACAAATTTATGATCGTACCATATCTATAAAGACACTTCGAAAAACAGGTTTTATGTGCTAACTAACGCATTTAAAAATCGTTCAAAAATACAAATAACATATTCTACAAAGGTTTTAAAGAATATATTTTTGAACGATTTTTAAAAAGTGTTTTTAGAACTTATTTTAAGGTTTTATAAGTTTTTTAAGAGTAATTATAATTTTTTTTTAATATGAAAACACACACACAAACACACAAACACAAGTAACGTGGTAAAACAAGTGCACGGTGCGATGAAAAATTAGGGTCCTATCTTATTGTCCGATACTGTATCCCAGCGCACGGGAATTTGGTTCTCCTTTACCGCGTACTGCTTATCCATGCGTGCGTACAGGCGGTCCCCGAGATACACGGTAATAGGGGACCGAAAACGGCCGCAAAATACCGCGTATCTCGAATTTCCGCGTAAGTCGAATCTCGTGATTTCCAGCCAAAATATCACTAATTTTCGTGCAATTTTGCAAGTAGGGGGTGGTTTTAGCCACCAAATTAATTATTTGATATGTTTCTAATTAATTGAACAGTTTTAAACCTTTTTAAATGGCATTTTACATTCGATCAACACGGAAATTATTTGGTATTTCACAATGGATGTGTCAAATCAGTACAATTTGCTCCAAGAACTGTCAAATTTTGAAAACCGCGTATCTCCGAATCCGCGTATAAGAGGTACCGTGTATCTCGGGGACCGCCTGTACTTATCTCGTTGTCAATGACCTCCACCGATAGATCGTGCAGTTAGATCGAATCAAATTTACCGTCCAACCAAATCACTATTGGAAACTGCTTCCCGCTACATTCCAATTAGTGTTTTTGTCGTTTTCTTCGATAATTCTCCAAGCTACTCTTTGGTCCTTTAATTGCATAAAGGCAATCGGTTGGAAACGTTTTAAATGATATCTCACAATTCCATTTAGCTGCGTCCTAGCTTTTGCACCACAATGACTCAATTGCATTAAAACACCTCGCTCTGTTAGGAGCTACCTAGCGCCTTTCGAGAAGCCGAAAAGGAAGAGGTTCGGGATATCCCAGAGCATTTGGCAATCGTCCGAGCAGGGAACAAGGTTGCAGAAAGCGATAGGCGAACCTTTTTTGTAGTTGCTTTGCTTTACTAGATTTGATTAGATTTGCTATACGTACACCGGTGGACATAACAATAGGAACTTTTTTTCTGTGACTGAAAGACATAGTTCTTGTCAGAAATATTTGGTAGCCCTGAAAAGAGCTGTTTAAGTGGTGGTTGGGAGGTGATGTTGCGGTGTTTCACAGAGCGAAAACACATTCTAACGGTCAATGTGTTGACCGTTATTGGCTATCACTTTCTGACAGCGACGGGCCATATCGCCGATGAGCTTACGGCATTCGCTTCTGGGTATGCGTTTCCACATATCTGTGCAGCGTGTCCATAGCTCATCGGCTGAACGTGCATGCTGGTTCTTAAGCTGATGCTTGAGAGTTGACCACAGATTTTCAATCGGGTTGAGGTCATGACTCAACGCAGGCCACGGTAGAACTTGCACATCCTGGCTTGCCAAATAACATTTAACTGTTTGCAATGTGTGCTTAGAGTCGTTATCATGCTGAAAGATGTAATGCTCTTCGTCTCCGATTTTTTCTCGGGCGTATGGCAACATCTTACGACTAAGTATTTTTCTATACCCTTCCGAGTTCAGTGTCCCGTGCCAGGAGAAGCAACCCCACACCATTACGTAGCCGCCTCCGTGACTAAGGGTTTTTATCGTGTTTTTCGGATGATACGCCTGATTGGGAAGGCGCCAGACGTATTTAATGCCGTCCGAACCATCCAGATTGATTCTGGACTCATCCGAAAAAAATATTATCATCCACCAAGTGATGGATGTAGTTAGATGTTCTTCGGCAAACCGAATGCGCGCTTCTACGTGGTGCGGCAGCAGCTTACGAACCTTCCGCGGTCTTCAGGCACAGAACCCAGCCTTGCGTAAACGGCGAAACTTGCTTGATGATTTCGACGAAACTTGCAATCCAAGCTCTTGCTTGATGCGAGTGCAAGTTGTGAAAGGGTCCACCCTGACCTTTTCAACAATCTGCGCGTCAACGTCAGCCGTTGTTTTTCGCGGTCGACCGGTCGACTTACCCGTAGCCTCGCTACGAATGGCGTTGTCCACAAACGTCCGAGAACGGCAGAACGTTTTGCAGATTGTCCTTATTGGGACGTTCTCACGAAACAGCCCCTGAATGTGTTTCCGCTCCTCTGGTGTGCAGTGCTTACCGCGACACATGATGATTTTGTGGATTTTTTTTAACTGCAACCTAAAACTTTGAATGACTGAAGAATGTAGTGCAAAACGATTTGGCTCTCCTTTTATACTGCCTCGACACGTCATCGGCACTCGTAACTCAGGTTAGTAGCGCATCAAAAAAGGGAGTATAAAAGGCAAAAAAACAGACACATTTTTTTTCCTTTTTTATGTCCAGCGTATTCGACCAACGATATTAATAGGATTGAACCATAGCCATCTAATAGTCCTGATAAACCGAAATATTGCGAAAACAGCGCTGCTAATGGTAAAGATGAGCTAATCGCTATTTACACGAAGCTGGGTTGGATAATTTTTGGCATGGGCAAAATAGCCTATGATTGCGAATCTAGTCATCTGATGGTTCATAAAGGAGACGAGTGCATGGACGAGATCAAGATCTATTAAAGAGAACAGGTCGATGCAAAGCCCGTTGCTAGGTTGCCATTTTCAGCTCGCTTTTGACCGCGCGGCTACATGAGGTGAAATATACAGCGAAATTAACTATTTGACAGGTGAAATATCTTACAGGTACAGGTAAAGGGTTGGGGAAGACACAACACCCACATTCGAAATTCTATTTAAAATATTATCTTCTTAAGCAGAAAATTTCCTAATTGGAAGAAATGTTGAACTGTTGACTGAAAATTGAAGAAGTGCTCGATATTAAAGTTATTTAATGGATTTAATTACGATTTTGTGCACGTTATTTGTTTATATTGCACATCAGCTGGTTGCTGTGATGCTTTATCCGTCAGATATTTCACCTGTCAAATAGTTCATTTCCCTGTATATTTCACCTCATGTGGCCTCACGGTGACAGTTTCATGAAAACGTGTTTACAAAAAAAAGGCTAATAATTAACGTGGAAAAGTGGACGAATTTACTATTAGGAAGATTATATTGGTTAAATTTCTTGCAGTCAATCACTGCTGGAGAATAAAGGAGAAGTAATTGCAGTCTACTCTGTATACAGATAACCTCAAAGCTTGCCATTCCGTGGCCACGAATCACTACCGTTTGCAACGGTCCTGCTGGAAGAACGATAAGTTTAACAGGCATAAAACAGCACAGTACATGTTCCAACTGGGTAACAGAAGTCCTATTTACTTTCATTTAAACACTGAGAGTAAAATGAAACATCGAATCGGCACACACAAGTACAATATGCATACCGTCTTCTGCGTATAACCCGGCGACGAATGATAAAAGAGATCCTTGAATTGTATCAGCCATGTAATATGCTAACTAGATTCCAATTGTTGTAATATTCTACTATGAAATGAATTCTAAATGTTGAACAAAACTCTTATTCACTCCATAGCAACATCCATGGCTAAACATAAACAATGTTCAATTTAACTGTCAAAATTTTCCCATGGCTTTCTGTCAATTTACTCTAAACGCTTCGACCTGTTCTCTTTCAAAGACCTTGGACGAGATGATGCGAAACTATTTTTCACCGGAAGATTTCGGAGTGAAGGCAACAAAAATTGTGAAATTTAGTTCAGAAGAAAGGGCGAATTCCATCCTAACAAAAACTTTGAAGAGAACGGGAGAGCGGTTTGAAGTTTGACTATTGTGGAAAAGTGACAATCCGAAATTTCCGAACAGTTACAACAACGCTTTAACTCGGTTGAAAAGTATGAAGAAGCAGCCGCGAAGTCGAAATCCTGCGTTGATGGAGTGGGCGAAAAAAACGTTTGAGGAGTATCAAGCCAAAAAATACATAAGAAAACTAACGCTGGTTGAGGTTTCGAAGCATACGCTCAGGATGTTTTATTTATCACATTTCATCGTAGTTAAAAAAACAAGCCAGGTCCGAAGCCGCGTTTCTTTTTCGATGCAACCTAAAAAACCAACAATGTGTTTCTGAAATCTCGGTCACTGGTCGATCCTGATGAAACGGCTTCCTAGTTTTTAATGTAGGTCCGCTTCCGCGAAGGGCACATTTGTGTTGTAGGCGAAAGATGTTTCATCAGGTGAAAATAAGACTCGAGGATCAAGACTCACTAAGGATTTTGTGGAGAAACAGAGGTGTGAACAAATGGGTAGAAACATTTGTGATGCAAATCATTACGTTCGGAGTAACAAGTTCACCATTGAAATGACTTTAACTACTTTTTCGTCGGAAAACACGGTACTAAACTACTGTTATTAAATAAAGATTAATTTTCTCCTACAACAATTTATTTACTTTCACATAAATCCACCACCAGAATTAGAATTAATCCACAAAAATTTCCGCGTCTTCTTCAACCGCCATCGCTCCGCCAAACCTTAGATTATTGAACCCCACACAGTAGCCGTCGGTTTTGGTAAGGCCGCCTTGAGATACATCTTCACGTATCATATCGTTATCTACATTTAAACGAAGCTATTCTGATCGTTATTGCTTATCGGAGCGGCCGAGGTCGCTACACCAGCTTGACCAAGAGGTAAAAAGGTGTTGCGGCTACAGAACACGAGAAAACGTACCCGTTAGCAGTGGAACCAATAATGCGTCAACATTACGTTGACGATTATTTGAACAGCTTCTTTTCGTTGGAAGATTCATAGGGGAAGGTAGGTTAAGACGGACACGTTAAGGAAAATGGTAAAAATCTATGGATATATAAGTGCAACGACCATGAAAATGTGCATACATTATCTTACACTCATGTTTTAGCAGAAAATGTGTTGAAACTTTTAAGTTTCCATCGATTTTTGCGTTTTTTTCATGAATGAAAAACATGGTTTTTTTTCGTTCAGTTTTGAAATGATCGGGTAAGACGGACACCTGATATGGGAACGATGGACACCATGAAGGGTAAGATGGACACCTATAGAAAACGTTGGAAATTGAAGAGTTTTACAGTACTTTAACATTATCTGTTGTTTTCTTCACTCATTTTACAAAAAAAGTAATTCATAACAATAAAAACAAATTTAATCAACGAAAACCTAATGAAAAAAAGAACACATTTTTAACAAACATCATTTAATTCATTGCAAAAATCAGGTAACAATCAATGAACACAATATTTTTAGAAGAAAGGACATAATAACAGTTTCTGCAGAATATTTTAACGATGTTAAAGCATTCTGAGTGGAACCAAGAATAGCATTTCGAACACATAGTCCATCCTGTCCCTTGGTCTGAATTGGAAAATTGGAAACCACATGTTTCACATAGGGTGTCACACATCGTGTCGGTCTTGGACTGCTTTTGATTCGTCTTCTTGCAAGATAGGTTTCGTTCTTTTTTCATAGCTTGAATATTTTGGTTGGCTTTGGCTTTTTTCAAAGTAATAACGTACTGATTAGAGGTAATGTCAGCTGCTTTCTCTGCTTGACGTTTTCGTTTGTTGGATCTTGGGGCTACCAACTTAGGCAATGGTAGTATTGCTGTTGGTGACACTTGAAACATCGATTTTTCAGTAACAGGGGTTGAATTTGCAGAACTGCAACCTACGAAATCTTCAGAGGAAACTTGAGTCTACTTATCTTCAAATAGATTTAATGCAATCGAAGCTTCTTCAACTTGCAAAGGTATTTCATCTATGCAAGCACCAACTAATTGATCGGTTACCTCTGATGGTGCAAACGCATCGTCGTCAAAAATGTTAGGATTGTTTGGCCAGATTCCGGCCTTTTTGAACCCATTGACGGCTACACTCATGGTAGCTGCCTTAATAAAAGCAGGTTTCATTAAATCTGCGATGTCATATTGACCTACAACTTTCCCAGGGTTTTGCTGTAAGAATTTCTCCACTTCAGAAGCATAATATGACTTGAAGGGTGCCATAAAAGACACGTCCTGTGGTTGCATTTTGTTACTGCAATGCGGAGGTAATACTAAGACAGTGACGAAATTAGCTCTGGCTTTCTCAGTAAATGCTAGGTTCTTCGTATGGGAAGAATGTCCGTCAATAATGAGCAAGGCCGGTTTATCTTCGGAGGGCTGCACATTATCCAAGAAATGATCAAACCAGGCATTGAAGATTTCCACAGTCATATAACCGGAAGAATTACATGCAAATTTGCTTCCACATGGTGCTCCTTTCTTCAAAGCGTCATGCATTCGCATACGAGCAAAAATTAAAAACGGAGGAAGGTGTTGTCCTGCTGCTGACATGCACATTACCGCTGTAGTCGATACCCCACGCTCAGCGGAGGTAATTCCACCGACCTGCTTTTTTCCTTTCATTGCTGCTATCTTTCGTTTCTTAGGGGAAACCTGTAAAATAAAGGAATTCTATTTTTTGTTTTTCACACCACAAAAAATATAACCAAATGCTCACAGTACATATTCTAGTCTCATCTGCGTTGAAAATACGATCTGCCGTAATTTTAGAGGAGTTCAGCGCTGCTTCCAATAAATTAAAGAATGCAGAAACCGATACCTTATTGAATCCCCTAGCTCTAGCAGCAGAGGTTGCTTCAGGCATCCTGAAGGACAGCTTAGGGTTTCGTTTTATAAAATTGCTAAGCCACGCTACCCCAGCAAGTTTAGTGACCTTGTTAAAAGGGTGCTGCAAGCTATTTTTTTCCGCCAAGTCAAACGCTAGTTTTCGAACATCGATCTTTGTGATTCCGTAGAACCTCTTTTCGAGTTCTAAAAGGTGTGCTACCAGTTCTTCTTCTTGTTGTATACTAAACACAGAATCAATTGGTCCCAGCCGTGGCAAGATGTTGGTTTGCTTAAGATGCCTTATCAGAGTCGTGCGAGGAACCGAATAATTCAATGCTGCTGTTTTCACCGGAGTTCCATTCCTCGCAGACATTGGCTGGTATTATTGAATCCGTACGTAGCGGGAACGTACGGCGCTCACATGAAATTCTAGGGATGGCAACGCATTTCTTGAGCCCGCTCCTACAACGCCACGGTGAATAACTGTAGCAACCATCTAGTACGTTAGGAAAATAAGTGTCGGGACGTACGCCGCCGCTACGAACGGATTCAATAATACCAGCTATTATTGCCTTTTCTAGCTGCTGGTTGGTCCATAACTTCCGATTACTCTTACGAATGTAATTTGTTGGCATCTGTTAATCAATAAGCAACAGCAACACAAAATCAATGTAAAACTTGCGTGTCCATCTTTCCCCACAACAGAGTGTCCGTCTTTCCCGCTTTGGTGCTGTGATACTTAAAACGATATAAAACTAATTATTTTGTTGTGTTCAGGCACAGCCCTGTCACTTCATATCGTGCTTAACGAAACACGAACATTCTTCGTTCAATATCGAGTGTTCGGCTCGATCGAGTAGTTTATAAATAACAGTGTATGTCGCGAATAAACTCTCTCTTCCAATTTTGCTGCACAACGAATAACTGCTGGTAAATATTAAAGGTTTGAAGGTTACACCGAAACGCGGAAAATAAATTATCCGAAATAGTGAGATTAAACATTGGTGCCGTGACCAGGATTAAGACGATTCTGGTTTTCTGAATCTTAATTATTCTCGCGATAATCACTGTTTGCGCGCGTGTAACTGTGCTTTAGTCGCCTCACAATCGACCGAGTTCACTGTGTCCGCGAAATTTAGCGTTTTTTGTCAAACCGCACTATGACTGCTCCGATAAACGTTTTGTCGTCCAGAAGGACAGTTTTGCTAGCAGTATTGGCTAAGCACGAACAATTTTTGGCAGAATTTGACCCGGAACGGGATGCAATCGAAATCAACATTCGCATTGCAAAGGTCCAGAAGCTTTCCGTTGAATTGGAAGCAATTCAGGCCAAATTGGAAGATGCGGCGGCCACCGAGGAAGTGATAAGTCACAATGCCGCGTTACGAGACGATTTTGGCTCGCGTTTAATACGCCTTGAAGCCCATTTGAAGGCTAAACGGGTGCACGCTCCGCGATCCGCAACCACAACACCAAACACTAACCCGTTGGCAGGGATAAAGCTTCCCACCATCTCACTTCCTGAGTTCGATGGTGATTACATGCAATGGCTCACGTATAGGGACACTTTTGAGGGATTAATTCACGAAAACATGGAACTACCACCGATACAAAAGTTTCATTATTTACGAGCTTCCGTGAAAGGCGAGGCCGCAAAGGTGATCGAAGCAATCACGATCAGCGCAGCCAATTACGAGCTAGCATGGCAAATGCTCACCGAACGATACTCGAATGAGTATTTGTTAAAGAAACGGCATCTTCAAGCACTTTTTGGTATGGCCACCGTTAAGAAGGAGAGTGCATCAACCCTTCACCATCTTGTGGACGAGTTCGAACGTCACAAGAAAACGCTCAATCATCTAGGCGAAAAAACGGAGGCATGGAGCTGCTTGTTAGAACACTTAATGTGCACAAAATTGCCTACCTCCACATTAAGAGATTGGGAGGAAAATGCCTCAACTAGCCAAAATCCTAGTTACGAAGGATTAATCGCATTTTTACAGCGCCGTATGCGAGTGTTGGAAACCCTACAGGTAAACATTACCGAAGCTCCCCCTACCGTGAACCAAACGCACTACGCACATAAACATGCTCCGCCTATGCGCTTAGCAAGCTTTCCGTCAACATCACACGACACACGCACATGCCCTTTATGCCACTCCGATCACAATTTAACGAAATGCCCCCGTTTCATGCAAATGTCACCGGAGGAACGGTACCGAAACACAATGACACTGAAATTGTGCTTGAATTGCTTGCGCGACAATCACCGTGTGCGTGATTGCTCATCGCAATACAAGTGCAGACACTGCAATTCAACACACCACTCGCTTTTACACTCTTCACAAAATTACGGCACATTTTCCACTGCAAACACGTCAGCTGCGCAAAATGCTTCCGTACGCAACACACACAACACAGACGATCACACGGCAAACACGCAACGCACTTATGCAGCAGCATTGAGGCAAACTACGGAACAAGTTCTGCTTCAAACTGCACTAGTAAACATTGTTGATGCACATGGCATAATGCATCCTGCACGCGCACTTTTAGATAGTGCCTCCCAGCCAGATTTGATGAGTAGCCGTTTTGCTAACCGGCTAGGTATCAAATCGGGCACGGTCGATGTCACGCTGATTGGTGCTGGTCAATCGTCCACCCCGGTGCGGAAATCGATGCGCACCACGGTATCATCCAGAGCGAGCCCTTATGCGATTAACGTTGAGTTTTTGATAGTCGAGAAGCTTATTGCTGACCTGCCCGCACATGATGTGCCCACCAGCGGCTGGAAATTACCGCCACATATCATATTCGCCGACCCCCATTTCGAGAAGTCGGCACCGATCGACATTATTCTCGGTGCCCGGCACTATCACACGTTCTTTGTAAGCGGGGCGCAATACAAAATGTCATCGAATCTACCAGTCCTGATGGAGAGCGTATTTGGCTGGGTCGTGAGTGGATCAGCATCTACCTCTCAGCCAGCAACATCCAATACTTTTCACACTTCATCCGTGGTGTGTATGGTTTCACTAGAAGAATCAATAGAGCGTTTCTGGAAAGTAGAAGAACTACAGGTTAGCGATGGCTATTCTCCTGAGGATCGCAAATGTGAGCAATTTTACAAGGATACAACACAGCGAGATGAAGCTGGTCGTTATATGGTATTCTTACCTAAACAAGCAGACTTCGATGTTAAGCTTGGCCTTTCGAAGGCAGCAGCATTAAGGCGGTTTAGTTTGTTAGAAAGGAGGTTAGAACGAGATCCAAACGTAAAAGCGGCGTACCATGATTTCATGCGTGAGTATCTGGAGCTTGGGCACATGTCACGCATAAAAAATCCCTCCGACGACGAACGCGCGTATTATCTGCCTCACCATCCCGTGTTCAAAGCCGCTAGCTCCACAACAAAGGTTCGCGTGGTATTTGATGGTTCAGCTAAGACGTCCACCGGCTTTTCGCTAAACGAGGCGTTATGCGTCGGCCCTGTCGTGCAGGACGATCTGCTCGACATAATTTTGCGCTTCCGCACATATAAGGTAGCCGTTGTTGGAGATATTGCGAAAATGTATCGACAAGTATTGCTCCATCCTAACGACCGGAAATTTGTACGCATTTGGCTTTCGATTTTCGCCTCACTCGCCAATCGAATATTTTGAGCTGAATACGGTTACTTATGGCTTAGCCCCCTCATCATTCTTGGCAACCAGAACATTGCTGCAGCTTGCAAACGATGAGGGCGCCTCTTGTCCCAATACTGCAGCTGCTTTGAAAGCTAACTTCTACGTTGACGATTTCATCGGTGGTGCTGATTCCATCGGAAATGCTCGCCAGTTGCGAATCGAGCTTTCTCAATTGCTCGCCAAAGGCGGCTTCGAGCTGCGAAAGTGGACATCCAATCAGCTCGAGGTGCTCGCCGGTTTAAATGCGGATCAAATCGGCACACAGTCAGCGCGGCAATTCTTACCACACGAGACGGTAAAGGCTCTTGGTGTTTCATGGGAGCCAGAGCATGACGTTTTATCCTTCGAATCCGCAATATCCAGTGATTTGTCCATTCCGACAAAGCGATCCATTCTATCCAACGTAGCTCGCATGTTCGATCCGCTGGGCCTGATCTCCCCGATTGTCATTCGGGCCAAGATGATGATGCAGGAATTATGGTTGCAGAAAGCTGGTTGGTACGAGTATGTTCCAGATACTATCTGTAAAAAATGGAAAACAATACAAGAGGATTGGCAACTCATCTCTAAATTCAAGGTTAGTCGTTATGCGCTTCTACCTGGTGCGCGTATTCAACTACATACCTTCTGTGATGCATCGGAGGCAGCATATGGAGCCTGCATTTATGCGCGTTGTGAAGGCGAAGGTGGGCAGATTCGCATAACGTTGCTTTCTTCCAAATCGCGTGTGGCACCGCTCAAGCGCGTCACACTACCCCGCCTTGAACTATGCGCTGCTGTATTAGGAGCACACCTGCATCACCGAGTAAAGAAGGCGATGGGGACCAACGTTGCAGAATCTTTCTTTTGGTCGGATTCCACCATCACCTTAACCTGGATCAGCGCCACACCCAACACATGGGCAACGTTTGTGGCTAACCGGGTATCTGAAGTGCAGCATTACTCACACCCGCGGCAGTGGAGACATGTACCCGGCGCGTCTAATCCTGCTGACCTGGTTTCACGAGGCATGTCAGCCGCTGATTTCCTGAAAAGCAAACTGTGGAGCTTCGGTCCGGATTGGCTATCTTTGCCCGCTTCCATCTGGCCCAACTCTAACCCGGAACCAGCCAACGAAACGAATCTAGAGATTCGCCAGGTGAGTGCTGCCGTTGTAAACACAACCACTAATCACCCTTGGTTTGCGTTGTGTTCTAGCTACAAGCGATTGCTGCGTATCGTATCATACTGCATTCGCTTCACACGTAACGCTAAGGAAAAGGCACGCACTCAGCGAACAGCAGCACAGCACCCCGCACCTTTAATCGTCACACCCGAGTACATGGAAACAGCAAACACTGTGTTAAGCCGCCTAGCACAGCAGGATGCATTTTCAGCTCAACTCGGGCAGCTCAAAAAGGGAAACGAAGTCATGAGGCAATCACCTTTACGTGCACTAAGTCCATTCCTTGACGAACAAGGGATCATCCGTGTAGGTGGACGTTTACGACTATCTCAACTTCCCTACCAAGCGAAGCATCCTGTTTTGCTTCCCAAGAAACATCCGTTCGCGCAATTGATCGCAAAGTATCAACACGAGGAGCTTCGTCATGGAGGAGGAAGGCTGCTCTTATCTCGAATTCGCGAAGAGTTTTGGCCGTTAGATGGAAGGTATCTTGTTAAGCACATTGTGCAGAATTGTTTTCGGTGCATTCGACAGCGACCGACACTTGAACAGCAACAACTTGGACAGCTTCCAGCGCAGCGCATCACTCCCAGCCGGCCTTTTAGTGTTACCGGAGTGGATTACGCCGGTCCATTATACCTGAAGCCAGCCCATAAACGAGCCGCCCCGGGAAAATGCTACCTCTGCGTGTTTGTGTGTTTTTCCACTAAGGCCGTACACTTGGAGCTGGTAAGTGATCTAACTACTGCTGGTTTTTTAGCTGCATTACACAGATTCACAGCACGACGCGGTTTACCGGCACACATACATTCGGACAACGGGAAAAACTTCGAAGGCGCGGCGAGGGAGCTTCACGAGCTGTTCGAAATGTTTCGCGATGAACAGCAGCTACATCTAATTGTGACAGATTGCACTAACCGCGGCATCAATTGGCACTTCACCCCTCCCAAGGCACCACATTTCGGCGGATTGTGGGAAGCAGCTGTGAAGACCGCCAAGCGACACCTTTTTCGGCAGTTAGGCAGCACGCGACTATCCTACGAAGGCTACACAACTGTCCTACATCAGATTGAGGCGGCGATGAACTCGCGTCCTCTCCTACCTATGTCAGACGACCCTAACGAGCTATCGGCACTTACCCCAGCGCATTTCCTCGTGGGCACATCGATGCATGCTGTCCCCGAGCCGGACTACACCCATCTTCGTTCCTGCACCCTCAGCGACTTGCAGAAGTGGCAAGTAATGGTGCAGCGCTTCTGGAAGCACTGGACGACGGAATACCTGCAAGAGATGCAACGTGATAACACCATGGCGAAGAGGAACGACAGCATCTTACCTGGCAGACTGGTTATCCTGAAGGATGATTTCCTCCCCCCAACCCGTTGGCCACTCGCACGTATCGTACAGGTGCACACCGGAGACGACAAGCTGACACGGGTAGTAACACTGAAAACATCAAAAGGTATCGTAACTCGTCCGATAACAAAAATTTGTATCTTACCTGTGGCAGAGGCCGACGAGAGCACATGCACCTAATTTCTGTTTATTTTGATTGTTTTTGTTTTGTTTGTTGACTTGCGTCAAGGGGGGGAGGATGTTCAGGCACAGCCCTGTCACTTCATATCGTGCTTAACGAAGCACGAACATTCTTCGTTCAATATCGAGTGTTCGGCTCGATCGAGTAGTTTATAAATAACAGTGTATGTCGCGAATAAACTCTCTCTTCCAATTTTGCTGCACAACGAATAACTGCTGGTTTGAAATATTAAAGGTTTGAAGGTTACACCGAAACGCGGAAAATAAATTATCCGAAATAGTGAGATTAAACATGTTGTTTTAATTACCGTTCTTTCGCCAGTTTTATGCTCGATAGTCAACATAACACGTTCAATTCGAAAATCCACCGGAAATATAAACTATGCAAGAATTAGAGCTTAACATCTGAAGTAGCAAAATTACATCCACTACGTTACTTGGATTACTTTTTTTTTGCGGCCAAATTTGACAAATTTAATGGTTGTCATGTGGACAGAGGGTCTCAAATTGTGTTTTTATACCTTTAACTTGAATGCTACATTTTTAAATTATTTTATAATTACTTTTATTATGTATTTTTGAGAAGTGTCCGTCTTACCCACAGTGTCCGTCTTTACCTACCTTCCCCTACAATACTGTTCAACAAGTTATCGAAGTGCATCAGAACGGAGGATTCCTTATAAGGAAGAAGTCCAAAAGAGCGTCGACAACAACGTCCTGAATCCTTATCAATGGAATAGAAGCAATCGAGAACATACGATCCACTTGGATAGATCAGTTACCTAACACTGACCGAACCTGATGCAAGCTGTACACATTTCTTCAAGCGATTGGGATACTGAACTTTCCGGTTCGCTGTACGAGCAACGGAGAGAATGAATAAGGATAGCGGAAGGTGTAAAGGATCTACAAATTCCTAAGCCGTTTACTTACTTCCGGCGTTACAACCGCTTTGTGGGCTTGGCTTGGCGGAGTGTCCGAAACTGCTCGCGGTATCGCGCCCTTGTCTGTCAGTTCGTTATCCCGGTCTGTCAGTTCGTTATCCCGTTGTGTCAATGACCAAATTTACACCTTCATCTCTACGACCGGCATACCCGGGTATCCCATACATTATGTATAGGGGATTAAAATATTTTGTGCTAAAACTTTAATAGCTTCTGTTCTAATCGTAGTTTTTGAATGAAATTTGACATCGTGTTATTGGTAGAATTTTAAAAATTCATTTAATAATTTTTATATAACCTTAAACTAATGATTACTCCTTTTGGTACCAATAACAAGTCAATAATACTGCATATATTATGGCATTAATCAAGTTTTATTTTGAACTTTTTTGACGTGTAGTTCAAACGCAGGAAATATACTTAAAGTAAATTAAATTAATTATGAATATATAAGCTTAATTTACATTCAGCAAAACAAAAAAGAGTAAGAAAATTAATTTTGATTTGATTTCTGTCTCCACAATGATCACACTTTGTTATAATTTTGGAGTGATGTGCACAAACTGGTTTCTTACATTCATCACAAACTTTTTTAGTAGACCCTTTTTTTAACACAAAGGAAACAAGTCCCGGTGTGCGTAACCCTACCACTAGCGTCCCGTTTAGTTGGAGTCATTGTTTCATTTGTAACTGGTGCTTTTATAGGACCTCCTTTCATAACCACTACGTGGCCCGAAGTGACGTATAATTTGTTTATTATTTGATTGAATTTCTATTTCTGGCATTGCCAATTGTTCACACAGTTGTTGAAGGAACATACGTCTCTTGTTTGTGGACGTGTTATACTGAGGATTATTTTCTTTGTACAATACGAATGTAGCAAAAGCTGTTACATCTAACATATTGTTAAAAAAGCCAGTGGCCACCTATTGGTTTTTCTTTTTGTAGTATATTCTGACAAATACTTGTCCATATTGTCGGCACCGCCTTTCAATTTGTTGTAGTCGTCGATCATTTTAGGCTTATTCTTAGGTCCTGTTATTTCCATGTAATTGGGAGAAGTAGACATAGGGAGAAGGTCTTGGCCTGCCTCAGGAGTGTCCGAAACCGCTCACAGTCTCGCGCCTTCGTCTGCCAGTCCGTTATCCCGGCCTTAATGGCGAACGCCTCCACGCTATCTTGCCACCTCAATTTGGGCCTACCACGTCTCCTCTGTCCTTGTGGACGGCCTAAAAAAAACTTTATGGGTCGTCCGTTTCCATGCGTACAACATAGCCAGCCCACCGGAACCTGACGAGCTTGATACGCTGCACGACAGTGAGGTCGCCGTAAATAACGTATAGCTCGTCATTATGGAGGTTCCTCCATTGTCCTTCAACACATACGGGGCCAAGTATCCTTCTGAGCATCTTCTTCTCGAGTGTGGCTAAGAGGGTTTCGTCAGATTTGAACATTGTTCATGTCTCAGAGGCGTATGTGAGTACCGGAACTATATAGGTACTATATAGTCCCAGCTTCGTCCGTCGCGACAGGTTCTTTGAGGTGAACTGATTTTTCAGGCTGTAGAATGACCGGTTGGCAGCCAGCATCCTTGCGCGCAACTCAGCTTCCATGCTGGTGTCGTTGCTGACCTTAGACCCCAGATAGGTGAATTCTGGGACGACTTCAAACGTGCGTTCACCTATCTGTACATCACGCCTACGTAGATTCTGATTATTTATTGGTAGGCCCGCTGATGCTGCCACCATCAGTTTGGTCTTTGCCTCGCCTGAGTGATCATTAGTTGAAGGATAAAAAAAATCAAAAGAATTTTTAAAATTCTATCAACTAAACAAAGGCAAAGAATAATAATGAATACACTTTCTCTTCAAATTTAATGCAACTCCTACGGCTAGAACAGGAGTTATTAAAGTTTTAGCATAAAAATCTTTCATTCCCCATACAAAATGTATGGGATACCCGGGTATGCCGGTTGTAGAGGTAAGGGGTACAAAAAGTATATCGTAGAAAAAAAATATTTCGATTTTTTTTTAAATAATGTTTTTTGCACGAAAATAAATTGAATAAAAAAGTCTAAAGAAACATGAATAATTTTTGTCGCTGCGACTTCTCTGCAAAAAGTTATTAAAGATTAAAAATCGAAATCATACCCGGGTATACGGTTGTAGAGTTGACGGTTAATGGCGGACGCCTCCACGCCATCTTGCCACCTCAATTTGGGACTAGTACGCCTCCTCTGTCCTTGTGGACGGCTTAAAAAGACATTACTGGCTGGGTCGTCGGTATCCATGCATACAACCTAGCCAGCCCTCCAGAGCTTGATGAAATTAAAATTTTAAAACAACCTTAAATTGAAAAAAATAGTAAAAACTTACTACCACTTTATTTATTCAAGATTGAATATTATGGTCAGAATGATCCCCAATAAACTGCGAGCATTAATTAAACACAGGATTAATTAATTAATTTCTTAATTTAATTAATTTCAATTAATTTTAATATTAATTATTTTGTTCATTAATTAATTAATTAATCGATTTTTTTTATTTAACAGACGGATTTATTGGTGTAATTGTTTTAATTATAGCTGACTAACTGGCACGCTAAACCTAGTTTTATTCAAATATATTTTTGTTTGCCGATTAAGTATTATAAGATGCAAATGTAGGTGTTTAAATACACATTCCATTTTTTATTCATTTTATTTGTTTTCATTAATATAATTGACGTTCATGAACTATTGACTATCTGGCTACGTGGTAATGAATCAAGTCTCGAAAGCCTGAATAGGCCGGCATGTCCGCGTAGGACGTTACGCCAAATAGAAGAAGATGTTCATTAATCAAATAATATGTTAAAGAACATAATTTGGAACAGTACAGCAGTGTAGAATTATATAAATTGATTTATTTGCATGCAAATAATTACATTCTTGTCAAATATATATCTACTATGAATCTCTAATGCAAATCTCGAAGCGCTAATGAATGGACGATATTTTTGGTTAATCTGTTTTTAGTTAGTATGTATAGATTGGAAAGTTTGCCCTCGTGAGAACACGCCACATATAATTGTCCATGGGAAGAAAACGATGTTCGTAAATCTAAACCGCAAACAGACATCGTTTTACCTTGGGATTTATTAATTGTCATTGCAAAAGCCAGCTTGATTGAAAATTGCACGTGCTAAAACTCAATTGTTGAATCAGTTAAGATCATTGGAATGCGTAGTAGCAACACATTTTCATAAGTATATTTGCCATTCAGAAGTGCTGCTTCTATAATATGTTTCATTAATATTTTTAGTTCCAGTCGCGTGCCATTGCACAAACGTAGAGGTTTCAAATTTCTTAGCAGTATAACCGGTGATGCAACTTTTTTAATCTGAGGAAATATGGAGCCATGACTGGTAAATTTCTTCTTCTTTGGCTCAACAACCGATGTCGGTCAAGGCCTGCCTGTACCCACTTGTGGGCTTTGGCTTTCAGTGACTAATTCAATTCATTTTTCAGGGTGGTAAATTTAAAGAGTTCAAAATTCTGTTGGATAATTAACAGCTTCGTGGGAATCACAAACTGTATCAATGGATTTGTAGGAAACCAAATCAAAAGGCATTGCATCTTGTATATGGAAGATTAATTTGTAAGTTTCTACAATTATATTCACTTTATTATCTTAATCGTGCGCAGGAGAACAGTATTGTCGCGGTATACCGGAGTATTAAGAAAGAGAGCTTATCCGATCGGATGCTCCTTTTTATACCTTCTCTCTCTCGCCTTACGCTCGCGCGCCTATTCCTTCTCGCGCACCTGTCCTTTCTCACGCACCTACGCACTTTCGCGAGGCTACGCATTTCTCGCGCTCATTATGCGTGTCCTGCCCGACTCTCCCGTTATCTCCTAAGCTCTCTAACTATCTACTTGAGACCCTAATTAACCCTTAATATCGCAGACCTCAAGTGATGAGAAAAAGCTGTCCTTCCCAATTCACTTAATTTGAACAGGCGAACACCACAAATTCTTCGACGTCGACATTTTTTGCTGCAAGAATGGGTCTTTCTGCAAGTCTCGTTTGATGTACATATCGAGTTTGTATATCGGGAAACATGCAATCTATGAGAGACTCCTGGCGATCGACGACTGTACAAAAAAATTGATGGCAATTAAATGCAACCCTTATCGCCATGAAAAGGAACTTTTCCGTTGCCAATATCTAACAAATGATTAGAGAAAGTCATAGGTGATGAATCCTAAAGTAATTCAACGCGCATATTTTTGCTAAGGTGTAGCTTTTGAAAATTATGCTATAATGGCGAAAACTTCAAGCAAGCGTTGATCTCATCAGCATATGTTGATCGTGGAATCACCGGAAGTGTTTGCCTGAAATCACCCGATAGGACAAGTAAAGTAACTTCAAATAGTTGATTGTTAATTTTTTAATCTTTGAGTGTTCTATTACGTGCTTCCAGTGAATTTCGTTAGCCATAATACATTCATCCCATATGATAATTTTAGTTTTGCTGAACTTTGGCTATAGACGACTGTTTTTTTATGGCGGTTGATGAAGACGTGAAAATTTTCGTGGATTAGTTTTAATTTTGGTGGTCGATTTGTGTGGAAACAAATAAAGTGTAGTAGGAGAAAATACATCTTTATTTAATAATAGTAATTTAGTACCGTGTTTTCCGAAGAAAAAATAGGTAAAGTCGTTTCAATGGTGAACATGTTGCTCCAAACGTCATGACTTGCATAACTAATGTTTCAACCGGTTTGGTCGCATCTCCGCACAAAATTATTTGTGAGTCTTGATCCTCCAGTCTTATTTTCACCATGAAACATTTGTTTGATATCGCCTACAACACAAATGTGCCCTTCGCAGAAGCAAATCAACACTGTATCACTAGACACTAGATTGCTGCACATTAAATGTATTTGCTAACCGGTTAATCGTAGAAAATGTTCGCCACGACAGACCAACTGTCTAATTCATGCGCACGGTTAAGCCGCCCGCCGGTTAATCCGTCCCCGAAAAATCGACGTTTTACTGTATTCTTTGGCTTGATACTCCTCAAACGTTTTTTTCGCCCACTCCATCAACGCAGGATTTCGACTTATTTGCTTCTCCATACTTTTCAACCGAGTTAAAGCGTTGCTGTAACTGTTCGGAAATTTCGGATCGTCACTTTTGCACAATAGTCAAACTTCAAACCGCTCTCCCGTTCTCTTCAAAGTTTTTGTTAGGATGGAATTCGCCCTTTCTTCTGAACTAAATTTCACCATTTTTGTTGCCTTCAAACCGAAATCTTCCGTTGAAAAATAGTTTCGCATCATCTCGTCCATGCACACGTCTTCTTTTTGAACCGTCAGATGACTAGATTCAAAGTCATAGGTTGCTTTGCTCATGGCGTATGGAAATGAGAAAAGGATGAAAAGATAGTCCTTAAGGCGAGCCATCTAGCTGATCCAAAAATAGGGCCAGTTAGAAACAAGTTCGGCAGCGGTTACAAAACAGCGTCTAGCGGGGTCAAGACTGATCAGCTGATGAAGAATGGGCGCCATCGAGAAAATTAGTGGCGGATTATCTACGAGAGAAAACAGACCAATTTTTAAACTGTGCGGCAAAAACTTAAAATACGCGAGCGCCAATTCTAAAAAGATCCAAAACGCTACTCAAATAAACAGATTGTTACCAGGCGGAATAACAGCTTATTTTTAATAAAAAAAAATGTACCAAATTCGTACGGTTGATTCAGGTCACGTTTAAAAATGAATGAACCGGTTCGAAAAAATAGAACGGTATGCCTCATTTGATATATCGGAATACAGGGTTTTCCGAAAAAGCTCAAGACCGCGACACACTTTGATGAATCGACGGAAGTTAATTGCAAGACTGCGGAACGATATGCGAAAATGTTGACAATACCGGGATCTGCGAATTTGTATCTCAAAACGTAGAAGTAGAATTGGCTGTACAGTGGGTTAATGCCGATTTGGTATTTGGAAGCAGTGAAATTATGCTTTAGTTCTTCATTATCCCATCTTTCTCATCTTGGCAATTCAGTTCTGGATATCAGGTTCTGGTTCTGGTTCTCCCGCTTCTGGATTCAGTTCCAGAGTTTTTCAAACAACTCCTTGAAAACCTAAACCTTGTACTGAGTATTCCAAATGCCATTTTTACAAACCTTCGTGCCAGAGAATGGCGTTCGTTAAAAAGACATTCAATTGAACCAATCTCTGTAATTCCATCGAAAGATCGCATACGCCGCTTAATCCGTTAACGCATGCGCTTTTGTCTCCCAAGAGCATATACGAGACTCTGATGGAAGAATGGTCATTTGACGGTTCCGTTTCTGGAATGTTTAATTCCGTTCTTTCCAGCATACCATAGAGATGAGAGGTAAAGTTCCATTGTTTAATGCGATCTTTGCACCCAACGTCAACAAACATGAAATTGCAGTCAGCATCCACAACTACGAACCAAACAATACTAAAAAACTGTTTATAGTTATAGTATTCCGTTCCATTTTGGCAGGAGCTTTGATGGCAGCATGCCTTTTATCGATGGCACCAATAGCATAGGGAAACTTCCATTTGGCATTGAATGCATCCGACACCGTAAGTCATTCTTGTTGCGTCGACGGAAGCTGTAATAAGACATTTAGAAAAGGAA
Organism: Anopheles coluzzii; assembly: GCF_943734685.1. Lineage (NCBI taxonomy): Eukaryota > Metazoa > Arthropoda > Insecta > Diptera > Culicidae > Anopheles > Anopheles coluzzii. The sequence continues at coordinate 77,581,296 of NC_064670.1, read as the reverse complement.
TAAAAATAATTATACGTTGGAAATATACAAAAACGGCTTTAATGATTTGTTATGCACATTTACATATTTGCAAAGATGAATTAGCAAACTGTTGCACCTTTCTGGGACAAACAATCATATCGGTTGTTTAGATACCTATGATGTGATAAAATAAGATTGCAACATATATTAATCTACTCTTTTCCGCAATATTCAGTTCATAACTTACTCGGCGTAGTACAAGCTTTTGAAGCTGTTGGATTTTGAAATAGACAGAAATCAAGTGAAAAGACTAATTATTAGTGTTGGAAACTGTTGTAAGGTTTCCAACGGACTGTCAGCTGAGGCGATGTTTTGTATGTACGCAAGCAGATAAAAAGGGAGAAAAATCGCGGAAACTGGTTCATTGCGGTCAAAAATACATACGAACGAAGATACGAAGGAAATAAAGGAAAAAACTATTTTTTTGGCGCACCTTAAGTGCTAGCCTAAAGAATTTACTTTGTTATCTATTTTAGTTAGAGCGGTAGTTTCTAACATTGTCCCCCCGAGTGTGATACAGTTAGCTCTCTTTCTAACAAGTGATCTAGATCACGTTAACTGTCTCTCACTCCTAGCTCGACTGTCAGTTGATGTTTGTTTATCTTCCGCTGGTTAAACGTGCTTTTCTATCTAAGCCGCTTTGTTAAACAAAGGGGTGGCTTGCAACTTGATTTGGTTCCTGTCGTCCTTACTATTGTTTCTACGCAAATTAACCCGGCCGCATATTACACGTGCGTATTTTTTCGTCTCGCACGTATCTGTATAACCGATAGCATTCGCATCCTAAAGTTCACGCAGTGTATCTTGATACTATTGCTATACGGGATACCGTGCGCTGCCTACCTCACACCTTGGTGCCTGGCTATTTCCCCCCATGCTCCGGCAGTCTGACTTGTATTTTTATAGAAGTTTTCAGTGGTCTGCTAGAGCATGGGGTGCTCCGATACAAGTCGGATCAAATCCATTTTCTCCTGTTTTGAGGAAAGGGTCGATACGCAAGCTGGCGGATTTGCTTGGCGGCTCTGCATAGCTGTACCTCCTAGTGGCACTGCTTCGGCTGTTCTGCGGGAAATCATCGCTGGCTGAGCATTGGCGGATGTACTACCTCCCATTGATGCTGCTGCTTCTGCAGCTACTGCAGCTACTGCAGCTTCTGCAGCTACTGCTGCTTCTGCAGCTACTGCTGCTTCTGCAGCTACTGCTGCTTCTGCAGCTACTGCTGCTTCTGCAGCTACTGCAGCTTCTGCAGCTAATGCATGCTAATGCTGCTTTTGCTGCTGCTAATGCGTCTGCCGCTTCTGCAGCTTCAGCAGCTTCAGCAGCTTCAGCAGCTTTTGCTGTTGCTGCTGCGTCTAATTCTGCTCTCATTGCTTCAGCGGCAGCTTCTGCACGTACTTGGGCGCGAGTTTTCATTTTTTTAATAACAAAAAATAACACAAAACGAATTTTTGTACAAGAACACGACAGGACGACACTTTAAACCGCGCTAGATATCTAGTTAGAACATATCGACGCTAATCACGACAAAATCGCGAATCGTAAAAATACCGTGAATCATTAACTGCCGATAGTGTTAAATAGAGAGTTGCTAGGAAGGAAAGGAATCACGAGGTTGTGTTGCATTCGCATCCTAAAGTTCACGCAGTGTATCTTGATACTATTGCTATACGGGATACCGTGCGCTGCCTACCTCTCACCTTGGTGCCTGGCTATTTCCCCCCATGCTCCGGCAGTCTGACTTGTATTTTTATAGAAGTTTTCAGTGGTCTGCCAGAGCATGGGGTGCTCCGATACAAGTCGGATCAAATCCATTTTCTCCTGTTTTGAGGAAAGGGTCGATACGCAAGCTGGCGGATTTGCTTGGCGGCTCTACATAGCTGTACCTCCTAGTGGCACTGCTTCGGCTGTTCTGCGGGAAATCATCGCTGGCTGAGCATTGGCGGATGTACTACCTCCCATTGATGCTGCTGCTTCTGCAGCTACTGCAGCTACTGCAGCTTCTGCAGCTACTGCTGCTTCTGCAGCTACTGCTGCTTCTGCAGCTACTGCTGCTTCTGCAGCTACTGCAGCTGCTGCAGCTAATGCATGCTAATGCTGCTTTTGCTGCTGCTAATGCGTCTGCCGCTTCTGCAGCTTCAGCAGCTTCAGCAGCTTCAGCAGCTTTTGCTGTTGCTGCTGCGTCTAATTCTGCTCTCATTGCTTCAGCGGCAGCTTCTGCACGTACTTGGGCGCGAGTTTTCATTTTTTTAATAACAAAAAATAACACAAAACGAATTTTTGTACAAGAACACGACAGGACGACACTTTAAACCGCGCTAGATATCTAGTTAGAACATATCGACGCTAATCACGACAAAATCGCGAATCGTAAAAATACCGTGAATCATTAACTGCCGATAGTGTTAAATAGAGAGTTGCTAGGAAGGAAAGGAATCACGAGGTTGTGTTGCATTCGCATCCTAAAGTTCACGCAGTGTATCTTGATACTATTGCTATACGGGATACCGTGCGCTGCCTACCTCACACCTTGGTGCCTGGCTATTTCCCCCCATGCTCTGGCAGTCTAACTTGTATTTTTATAGAAGTTTTCAGTGGTCTGCCAGAGCATGGGGTGCTCCGATACAAGTCGGATCAAATCCATTTTCTCCTGTTTTGAGGAAAGGGTCGATACGCAAGCTGGCGGATTTGCTTGGCGGCTCTGCATAGCTGTACCTCCTAGTGGCACTGCTTCGGCTGTTCTGCGGGAAATCATCGCTGGCTGAGCATTGGCGGATGTACTACCTCCCATTGATGCTGCTGCTTCTGCAGCTACTGCAGCTACTGCAGCTTCTGCAGCTACTGCTGCTTCTGCAGCTACTGCTGCTTCTGCAGCTACTGCTGCTTCTGCAGCTACTGCTGCTTCTGCAGCTACTGCAGCTTCTGCAGCTAATGCATGCTAATGCTGCTTTTGCTGCTGCTAATGCGTCTGCCGCTTCTGCAGCTTCAGCAGCTTCAGCAGCTTCAGCAGCTTTTGCTGTTGCTGCTGCGTCTAATTCTGCTCTCATTGCTTCAGCGGCAGCTTCTGCACGTACTTGGGCGCGAGTTTTCATTTTTTTAATAACAAAAAATAACACAAAACGAATTTTTGTACAAGAACACGACAGGACGACACTTTAAACCGCGCTAGATATCTAGTTAGAACATATCGACGCTAATCACGACAAAATCGCGAATCGTAAAAATACCGTGAATCATTAACTGCCGATAGTGTTAAATAGAGAGTTGCTAGGAAGGAAAGGAATCACGAGGTTGTGTTGCATTCGCATCCTAAAGTTCACGCAGTGTATCTTGATACTATTGCTATACGGGATACCGTGCGCTGCCTACCTCACACCTTGGTGCCTGGCTATTTCCCCCCATGCTCCGGCAGTCTGACTTGTATTTTTATAGAAGTTTTCAGTGGTCTGCCAGAGCATGGGGTGCTCCGATACAAGTCGGATCAAATCCATTTTCTCCTGTTTTGAGGAAAGGGTCGATACGCAAGCTGGCGGATTTGCTTGGCGGCTCTGCATAGCTGTACCTCCTAGTGGCACTGCTTCGGCTGTTCTGCGGGAAATCATCGCTGGCTGAGCATTGGCGGATGTACTACCTCCCATTGATGCTGCTGCTTCTGCAGCTACTGCAGCTACTGCAGCTTCTGCAGCTACTGCTGCTTCTGCAGCTACTGCTGCTTCTGCAGCTACTGCTGCTTCTGCAGCTACTGCTGCTTCTGCAGCTACTGCAGCTTCTGCAGCTAATGCATGCTAATGCTGCTTTTGCTGCTGCTAATGCGTCTGCCGCTTCTGCAGCTTCAGCAGCTTTTGCTGTTGCTGCTGCGTCTAATTCTGCTCTCATTGCTTCAGCGGCAGCTTCTGCACGTACTTGGGCGCGAGGTTTCATTTTTTTAATAACAAAAAATAACACAAAACGAATTTTTGTACAAGAACACGACAGGACGACACTTTAAACCGCGCTAGATATCTAGTTAGAACATATCGACGCTAATCACGACAAAATCGCGAATCGTAAAAATACCGTGAATCATTAACTGCCGATAGTGTTAAATAGAGAGTTGCTAAGAAGGAAAGGAATCACGAGGTTGTGTTGCATTCGCATCCTAAAGTTCACGCAGTGTATCTTGATACTATTGCTATACGGGATACCGTGCGCTGCCTACCTCACACCTTGGTGCCTGGCTATTTCCCCCCATGCTCCGGCAGTCTGACTTGTATTTTTATAGAAGTTTTCAGTGGTCTGCCAGAGCATGGGGTGCTCCGATACAAGTCGGATCAAATCCATTTTCTCCTGTTTTGAGGAAAGGGTCGATACGCAAGCTGGCGGATTTGCTTGGCGGCTCTGCATAGCTGTACCTCCTAGTGGCACTGCTTCGGCTGTTCTGCGGGAAATCATCGCTGGCTGAGCATTGGCGGATGTACTACCTCCCATTGATGCTGCTGCTTCTGCAGCTACTGCAGCTACTGCAGCTTCTGCAGCTACTGCAGCTTCTGCAGCTACTGCTGCTTCTGCAGCTACTGCTGCTTCTGCAGCTACTGCTGCTTCTGCAGCTACTGCTGCTTCTGCAGCTACTGCAGCTTCTGCAGCTAATGCATGCTAATGCTGCTTTTGCTGCTGCTAATGCGTCTGCCGCTTCTGCAGCTTCAGCAGCTTCAGCAGCTTTTGCTGTTGCTGCTGCGTTTAATTCTGCCCTCATTGCTTCAGCGGCAGCTTCTGCACGTACTTGGGCGCGAGTTTTCATTTTTTTAATAACAAAAAATAACACAAAACGAATTTTTGTACAAGAACACGACAGGACGACACTTTAAACCGCGTTAGATATCTAGTTAGAACATATCGACGCTAATCACGACAAAATCGCGAATCGTAAAAATACCGTGAATCATTAACTGCCGATAGTGTTAAATAGAGAGTTGCTAGGAAGGAAAGGAATCACGAGGTTGTGTTGCATTCGCATCCTAAAGTTCACGCAGTGTATCTTGATACTATTGCTATACGGGATACCGTGCGCTGCCTACCTCACACCTTGGTGCCTGGCTATTTCCCCCCATGCTCCGGCAGTCTGACTTGTATTTTTATAGAAGTTTTCAGTGGTCTGCCAGAGCATGGGGTGCTCCGATACAAGTCGGATCAAATCCATTTTCTCCTGTTTTGAGGAAAGGGTCGATACGCAAGCTGGCGGATTTGCTTGGCGGCTCTGCATAGCTGTACCTCCTAGTGGCACTGCTTCGGCTGTTCTGCGGGAAATCATCGCTGGCTGAGCATTGGCGGATGTACTACCTCCCATTGATGCTGCTGCTTCTGCAGCTACTGCAGCTACTGCAGCTTCTGCAGCTACTGCTGCTTCTGCAGCTACTGCTGCTTCTGCAGCTACTGCTGCTTCTGCAGCTACTGCTGCTTCTGCAGCTACTGCAGCTTCTGCAGCTAATGCATGCTAATGCTGCTTTTGCTGCTGCTAATGCGTCTGCCGCTTCTGCAGCTTCAGCAGCTTCAGCAGCTTCAGCAGCTTTTGCTGTTGCTGCTGCGTCTAATTCTGCTCTCATTGCTTCAGCGGCAGCTTCTGCACGTACTTGGGCGCGAGTTTTCATTTTTTTAATAACAAAAAATAACACAAAACGAATTTTTGTACAAGAACACGACAGGACGACACTTTAAACCGCGCTAGATATCTAGTTAGAACATATCGACGCTAATCACGACAAAATCGCGAATCGTAAAAATACCGTGAATCATTAACTGCCGATAGTGTTAAATAGAGAGTTGCTAGGAAGGAAAGGAATCACGAGGTTGTGTTGCATTCGCATCCTAAAGTTCACGCAGTGTATCTTGATACTATTGCTATACGGGATACCGTGCGCTGCCTACCTCACACCTTGGTGCCTGGCTATTTCCCCCCATGCTCCGGCAGTCTAACTTGTATTTTTATAGAAGTTTTCAGTGGTCTGCCAGAGCATGGGGTGCTCCGATACAAGTCGGATCAAATCCATTTTCTCCTGTTTTGAGGAAAGGGTCGATACGCAAGCTGGCGGATTTGCTTGGCGGCTCTGCATAGCTGTACCTCCTAGTGGCACTGCTTCGGCTGTTCTGCGGGAAATCATCGCTGGCTGAGCATTGGCGGATGTACTACCTCCCATTGATGCTGCTGCTTCTGCAGCTACTGCAGCTACTGCAGCTTCTGCAGCTACTGCTGCTTCTGCAGCTACTGCTGCTTCTGCAGCTACTGCTGCTTCTGCAGCTACTGCTGCTTCTGCAGCTACTGCAGCTTCTGCAGCTAATGCATGCTAATGCTGCTTTTGCTGCTGCTAATGCGTCTGCCGCTTCTGCAGCTTCAGCAGCTTCAGCAGCTTCAGCAGCTTTTGCTGTTGCTGCTGCGTCTAATTCTGCTCTCATTGCTTCAGCGGCAGCTTCTGCATGTACTTGGGCGCGAGTTTTAATTTTTTTAATAACAAAAAATAACACAAAACGAATTTTTGTACAAGAACACGACAGGACGACACTTTAAACCGCGCTAGATATCTAGTTAGAACATATCGACGCTAATCACGACAAAATCGCGAATCGTAAAAATACCGTGAATCATTAACTGCCGATAGTGTTAAATAGAGAGTTGCTAGGAAGGAAAGGAATCACGAGGTTGTGTTGCATTCGCATCCTAAAGTTCACGCAGTGTATCTTGATACTATTGCTATACGGGATACCGTGCGCTGCCTACCTCACACCTTGGTGCCTGGCTATTTCCCCCCATGCTCCGGCAGTCTAACTTGTATTTTTATAGAAGTTTTCAGTGGTCTGCCAGAGCATGGGGTGCTCCGATACAAGTCGGATCAAATCCATTTTCTCCTGTTTTGAGGAAAGGGTCGATACGCAAGCTGGCGGATTTGCTTGGCGGCTCTGCATAGCTGTACCTCCTAGTGGCACTGCTTCGGCTGTTCTGCGGGAAATCATCGCTGGCTGAGCATTGGCGGATGTACTACCTCCCATTGATGCTGCTGCTTCTGCAGCTACTGCAGCTACTGCAGCTTCTGCAGCTACTGCTACTTCTGCAGCTACTGCTGCTTCTGCAGCTAATGCTGCTTCTGCAGCTACTGCTGCTTCTGCAGCTACTGCAGCTTCTGCAGCTAATGCATGCTAATGCTGCTTTTGCTGCTGCTAATGCGTCTGCCGCTTCTGCAGCTTCAGCAGCTTCAGCAGCTTCAGCAGCTTTTGCTGTTGCTGCTGCGTCTAATTCTGCTCTCATTGCTTCAGCGGCAGCTTCTGCACGTACTTGGGCGCGAGTTTTCATTTTTTTAATAACAAAAAATAACACAAAACGAATTTTTGTACAAGAACACGACAGGACGACACTTTAAACCGCGCTAGATATCTAGTTAGAACATATCGACGCTAATCACGACAAAATCGCGAATCGTAAAAATACCGTGAATCATTAACTGCCGATAGTGTTAAATAGAGAGTTGCTAGGAAGGAAAGGAATCACGAGGTTGTGTTGCATTCGCATCCTAAAGTTCACGCAGTGTATCTTGATACTATTGCTATACGGGATACCGTGCGCTGCCTACCTCACACCTTGGTGCCTGGCTATTTCCCCCCATGCTCCGGCAGTCTAACTTGTATTTTTATAGAAGTTTTCAGTGGTCTGCCAGAGCATGGGGTGCTCCGATACAAGTCGGATCAAATCCATTTTCTCCTGTTTTGAGGAAAGGGTCGATACGCAAGCTGGCGGATTTGCTTGGCGGCTCTGCATAGCTGTACCTCCTAGTGGCACTGCTTCGGCTGTTCTGCGGGAAATCATCGCTGGCTGAGCATTGGCGGATGTACTACCTCCCATTGATGCTGCTGCTTCTGCAGCTACTGCAGCTACTGCAGCTTCTGCAGCTACTGCAGCTTCTGCAGCTACTGCTGCTTCTGCAGCTACTGCTGCTTCTGCAGCTACTGCTGCTTCTGCAGCTACTGCTGCTTCTGCAGCTACTGCAGCTTCTGCAGCTAATGCATGCTAATGCTGCTTTTGATGCTGCTAATGCGTCTGCCGCTTCTGCAGCTTCAGCAGCTTCAGCAGCTTCAGCAGCTTTTGCTGTTGCTGCTGCGTCTAATTCTGCTCTCATTGCTTCAGCGGCAGCTTCTGCATGTACTTGGGCGCGAGTTTTCATTTTTTTATTAACTGCCGTGAATCATTAACTGCCGATAGTGTTAAATAGAGAGTTGCTAGGAAGGAAAGGAATCACGAGGTTGTGTTGCATTCGCATCCTAAAGTTCACGCAGTGTATCTTGATACTATTGCTATACGGGATACCGTGCGCTGCCTACCTCACACCTTGGTGCCTGGCTATTTCCCCCCATGCTCCGGCAGTCTAACTTGTATTTTTATAGAAGTTTTCAGTGGTCTGCCAGAGCATGGGGTGCTCCGATACAAGTCGGATCAAATCCATTTTCTCCTGTTTTGAGGAAAGGGTCGATACGCAAGCTGGCGGATTTGCTTGGCGGCTCTGCATAGCTGTACCTCCTAGTGGCACTGCTTCGGCTGTTCTGCGGGAAATCATCGCTGGCTGAGCATTGGCGGATGTACTACCTCCCATTGATGCTGCTGCTTCTGCAGCTACTGCAGCTACTGCAGCTTCTGCAGCTACTGCTGCTTCTGCAGCTACTGCTGCTTCTGCAGCTACTGCTGCTTCTGCAGCTACTGCTGCTTCTGCAGCTACTGCTGCTTCTGCAGCTACTGCAGCTTCTGCAGCTAATGCATGCTAATGCTGCTTTTGCTGCTGCTAATGCGTCTGCCGCTTCTGCAGCTTCAGCAGCTTCAGCAGCTTCAGCAGCTTTTGCTGTTGCTGCTGCGTCTAATTCTGCTCTCATTGCTTCAGCGGCAGCTTCTGCATGTACTTGGGCGCGAGTTTTCATTTTTTTAATAACAAAAAATAACACAAAACGAATTTTTGTACAAGAACACGACAGGACGACACTTTAAACCGCGCTAGATATCTAGTTAGAACATATCGACGCTAATCACGACAAAATCGCGAATCGTAAAAATACCGTGAATCATTAACTGCCGATAGTGTTAAATAGAGAGTTGCTAGGAAGGAAAGGAATCACGAGGTTGTGTTGCATTCGCATCCTAAAGTTCACGCAGTGTATCTTGATACTATTGCTATACGGGATACCGTGCGCTGCCTACCTCACACCTTGGTGCCTGGCTATTTCCCCCCATGCTCCGGCAGTCTAACTTGTATTTTTATAGAAGTTTTCAGTGGTCTGCCAGAGCATGGGGTGCTCCGATACAAGTCGGATCAAATCCATTTTCTCCTGTTTTGAGGAAAGGGTCGATACGCAAGCTGGCGGATTTGCTTGGCGGCTCTGCATAGCTGTACCTCCTAGTGGCACTGCTTCGGCTGTTCTGCGGGAAATCATCGCTGGCTGAGCATTGGCGGATGTACTACCTCCCATTGATGCTGCTGCTTCTGCAGCTACTGCAGCTACTGCAGCTTCTGCAGCTACTGCTGCTTCTGCAGCTACTGCTGCTTCTGCAGCTACTGCTGCTTCTGCAGCTACTGCTGCTTCTGCAGCTACTGCTGCTTCTGCAGCTACTGCAGCTTCTGCAGCTAATGCATGCTAATGCTGCTTTTGCTGCTGCTAATGCGTCTGCCGCTTCTGCAGCTTCAGCAGCTTTTGCTGTTGCTGCTGCGTCTAATTCTGCTCTCATTGCTTCAGCGGCAGCTTCTGCACGTACTTGGGCGCGAGTTTTCATTTTTTTAATAACAAAAAATAACACAAAACGAATTTTTGTACAAGAACACGACAGGACGACACTTTAAACCGCGCTAGATATCTAGTTAGAACATATCGACGCTAATCACGACAAAATCGCGAATCGTAAAAATACCGTGAATCATTAACTGCCGATAGTGTTAAATAGAGAGTTGCTAGGAAGGAAAGGAATCACGAGGTTGTGTTGCATTCGCATCCTAAAGTTCACGCAGTGTATCTTGATACTATTGCTATACGGGATACCGTGCGCTGCCTACCTCACACCTTGGTGCCTGGCTATTTCCCCCCATGCTCCGGCAGTCTGACTTGTATTTTTATAGAAGTTTTCAGTGGTCTGCCAGAGCATGGGGTGCTCCGATACAAGTCGGATCAAATCCATTTTCTCCTGTTTTGAGGAAAGGGTCGATACGCAAGCTGGCGGATTTGCTTGGCGGCTCTGCATAGCTGTACCTCCTAGTGGCACTGCTTCGGCTGTTCTGCGGGAAATCATCGCTGGCTGAGCATTGGCGGATGTACTACCTCCCATTGATGCTGCTGCTTCTGCAGCTACTGCAGCTACTGCAGCTTCTGCAGCTACTGCTGCTTCTGCAGCTACTGCTGCTTCTGCAGCTACTGCTGCTTCTGCAGCTACTGCTGCTTCTGCAGCTACTGCAGCTTCTGCAGCTAATGCATGCTAATGCTGCTTTTGCTGCTGCTAATGCGTCTGCCGCTTCTGCAGCTTCAGCAGCTTCAGCAGCTTCAGCAGCTTTTGCTGTTGCTGCTGCGTCTAATTCTGCTCTCATTGCTTCAGCGGCAGCTTCTGCACGTACTTGGGCGCGAGTTTTCATTTTTTTAATAACAAAAAATAACACAAAACGAATTTTTGTACAAGAACACGACAGGACGACACTTTAAACCGCGCTAGATATCTAGTTAGAACATATCGACGCTAATCACGACAAAATCGCGAATCGTAAAAATACCGTGAATCATTAACTGCCGATAGTGTTAAATAGAGAGTTGCTAGGAAGGAAAGGAATCACGAGGTTGTGTTGCATTCGCATCCTAAAGTTCACGCAGTGTATCTTGATACTATTGCTATACGGGATACCGTGCGCTGCCTACCTCACACCTTGGTGCCTGGCTATTTCCCCCCATGCTCCGGCAGTCTAACTTGTATTTTTATAGAAGTTTTCAGTGGTCTGCCAGAGCATGGGGTGCTCCGATACAAGTCGGATCAAATCCATTTTCTCCTGTTTTGAGGAAAGGGTCGATACGCAAGCTGGCGGATTTGCTTGGCGGCTCTGCATAGCTGTACCTCCTAGTGGCACTGCTTCGGCTGTTCTGCGGGAAATCATCGCTGGCTGAGCATTGGCGGATGTACTACCTCCCATTGATGCTGCTGCTTCTGCAGCTACTGCAGCTACTGCAGCTTCTGCAGCTACTGCTGCTTCTGCAGCTACTGCTGCTTCTGCAGCTACTGCTGCTTCTGCAGCTACTGCTGCTTCTGCAGCTACTGCAGCTTCTGCAGCTAATGCATGCTAATGCTGCTTTTGCTGCTGCTAATGCGTCTGCCGCTTCTGCAGCTTCAGCAGCTTCAGCAGCTTTTGCTGTTGCTGCTGCGTCTAATTCTGCTCTCATTGCTTCAGCGGCAGCTTCTGCATGTACTTGGGCGCGAGTTTTAATTTTTTTAATAACAAAAAATAACACAAAACGAATTTTTGTACAAGAACACGACAGGACGACACTTTAAACCGCGCTAGATATCTAGTTAGAACATATCGACGCTAATCACGACAAAATCGCGAATCGTAAAAATACCGTGAATCATTAACTGCCGATAGTGTTAAATAGAGAGTTGCTAGGAAGGAAAGGAATCACGAGGTTGTGTTGCATTCGCATCCTAAAGTTCACGCAGTGTATCTTGATACTATTGCTATACGGGATACCGTGCGCTGCCTACCTCACACCTTGGTGCCTGGCTATTTCCCCCCATGCTCCGGCAGTCTAACTTGTATTTTTATAGAAGTTTTCAGTGGTCTGCCAGAGCATGGGGTGCTCCGATACAAGTCGGATCAAATCCATTTTCTCCTGTTTTGAGGAAAGGGTCGATACGCAAGCTGGCGGATTTGCTTGGCGGCTCTGCATAGCTGTACCTCCTAGTGGCACTGCTTCGGCTGTTCTGCGGGAAATCATCGCTGGCTGAGCATTGGCGGATGTACTACCTCCCATTGATGCTGCTGCTTCTGCAGCTACTGCAGCTACTGCAGCTTCTGCAGCTACTGCTACTTCTGCAGCTACTGCTGCTTCTGCAGCTAATGCTGCTTCTGCAGCTACTGCTGCTTCTGCAGCTACTGCAGCTTCTGCAGCTAATGCATGCTAATGCTGCTTTTGCTGCTGCTAATGCGTCTGCCGCTTCTGCAGCTTCAGCAGCTTCAGCAGCTTCAGCAGCTTTTGCTGTTGCTGCTGCGTCTAATTCTGCTCTCATTGCTTCAGCGGCAGCTTCTGCACGTACTTGGGCGCGAGTTTTCATTTTTTTAATACCAAAAAATAACACAAAACGAATTTTTGTACAAGAACACGACAGGACGACACTTTAAACCGCGCTAGATATCTAGTTAGAACATATCGACGCTAATCACGACAAAATCGCGAATCGTAAAAATACCGTGAATCATTAACTGCCGATAGTGTTAAATAGAGAGTTGCTAGGAAGGAAAGGAATCACGAGGTTGTGTTGCATTCGCATCCTAAAGTTCACGCAGTGTATCTTGATACTATTGCTATACGGGATACCGTGCGCTGCCTACCTCACACCTTGGTGCCTGGCTATTTCCCCCCATGCTCCGGCAGTCTAACTTGTATTTTTATAGAAGTTTTCAGTGGTCTGCCAGAGCATGGGGTGCTCCGATACAAGTCGGATCAAATCCATTTTCTCCTGTTTTGAGGAAAGGGTCGATACGCAAGCTGGCGGATTTGCTTGGCGGCTCTGCATAGCTGTACCTCCTAGTGGCACTGCTTCGGCTGTTCTGCGGGAAATCATCGCTGGCTGAGCATTGGCGGATGTACTACCTCCCATTGATGCTGCTGCTTCTGCAGCTACTGCAGCTACTGCAGCTTCTGCAGCTACTGCTGCTTCTGCAGCTACTGCTGCTTCTGCAGCTACTGCTGCTTCTGCAGCTACTACTGCTTCTGCAGCTACTGCAGCTTCTGCAGCTAATGCATGCTAATGCTGCTTTTGCTGCTGCTAATGCGTCTGCCGCTTCTGCAGCTTCAGCAGCTTCAGCAGCTTCAGCAGCTTTTGCTGTTGCTGCTGCGTCTAATTCTGCTCTCATTGCTTCAGCGGCAGCTTCTGCACGTACTTGGGCGCGAGTTTTCATTTTTTTAATAACAAAAAATAACACAAAACGAATTTTTGTACAAGAACACGACAGGACGACACTTTAAACCGCGCTAGATATCTAGTTAGAACATATCGACGCTAATCACGACAAAATCGCGAATCGTAAAAATACCGTGAATCATTAACTGCCGATAGTGTTAAATAGAGAGTTGCTAGGAAGGAAAGGAATCACGAGGTTGTGTTGCATTCGCATCCTAAAGTTCACGCAGTGTATCTTGATACTATTGCTATACGGGATACCGTGCGCTGCCTACCTCACACCTTGGTGCCTGGCTATTTCCCCCCATGCTCCGGCAGTCTAACTTGTATTTTTATAGAAGTTTTCAGTGGTCTGCCAGAGCATGGGGTGCTCCGATACAAGTCGGATCAAATCCATTTTCTCCTGTTTTGAGGAAAGGGTCGATACGCAAGCTGGCGGATTTGCTTGGCGGCTCTGCATAGCTGTACCTCCTAGTGGCACTGCTTCGGCTGTTCTGCGGGAAATCATCGCTGGCTGAGCATTGGCGGATGTACTACCTCCCATTGATGCTGCTGCTTCTGCAGCTACTGCAGCTACTGCAGCTTCTGCAGCTACTGCTGCTTCTGCAGCTACTGCTGCTTCTGCAGCTACTGCTGCTTCTGCAGCTACTGCTGCTTCTGCAGCTACTGCTGCTTCTGCAGCTACTGCAGCTTCTGCAGCTAATGCATGCTAATGCTGCTTTTGCTGCTGCTAATGCGTCTGCCGCTTCTGCAGCTTCAGCAGCTTCAGCAGCTTCAGCAGCTTTTGCTGTTGCTGCTGCGTCTAATTCTGCTCTCATTGCTTCAGCGGCAGCTTCTGCACGTACTTGGGCGCGAGTTTTCATTTTTTTAATAACAAAAAATAACACAAAACGAATTTTTGTACAAGAACACGACAGGACGACACTTTAAACCGCGCTAGATATCTAGTTAGAACATATCGACGCTAATCACGACAAAATCGCGAATCGTAAAAATACCGTGAATCATTAACTGCCGATAGTGTTAAATAGAGAGTTGCTAGGAAGGAAAGGAATCACGAGGTTGTGTTGCATTCGCATCCTAAAGTTCACGCAGTGTATCTTGATACTATTGCTATACGGGATACCGTGCGCTGCCTACCTCACACCTTGGTGCCTGGCTATTTCCCCCCATGCTCCGGCAGTCTAACTTGTATTTTTATAGAAGTTTTCAGTGGTCTGCCAGAGCATGGGGTGCTCCGATACAAGTCGGATCAAATCCATTTTCTCCTGTTTTGAGGAAAGGGTCGATACGCAAGCTGGCGGATTTGCTTGGCGGCTCTGCATAGCTGTACCTCCTAGTGGCACTGCTTCGGCTGTTCTGCGGGAAATCATCGCTGGCTGAGCATTGGCGGATGTACTACCTCCCATTGATGCTGCTGCTTCTGCAGCTACTGCAGCTACTGCAGCTTCTGCAGCTACTGCTGCTTCTGCAGCTACTGCTGCTTCTGCAGCTACTGCTGCTTCTGCAGCTACTACTGCTTCTGCAGCTACTGCAGCTTCTGCAGCTAATGCATGCTAATGCTGCTTTTGCTGCTGCTAATGCGTCTGCCGCTTCTGCAGCTTCAGCAGCTTCAGCAGCTTCAGCAGCTTTTGCTGTTGCTGCTGCGTCTAATTCTGCTCTCATTGCTTCAGCGGCAGCTTCTGCACGTACTTGGGCGCGAGTTTTCATTTTTTTAATAACAAAAAATAACACAAAACGAATTTTTGTACAAGAACACGACAGGACGACACTTTAAACCGCGCTAGATATCTAGTTAGAACATATCGACGCTAATCACGACAAAATCGCGAATCGTAAAAATACCGTGAATCATTAACTGCCGATAGTGTTAAATAGAGAGTTGCTAGGAAGGAAAGGAATCACGAGGTTGTGTTGCATTCGCATCCTAAAGTTCACGCAGTGTATCTTGATACTATTGCTATACGGGATACCGTGCGCTGCCTACCTCACACCTTGGTGCCTGGCTATTTCCCCCCATGCTCCGGCAGTCTAACTTGTATTTTTATAGAAGTTTTCAGTGGTCTGCCAGAGCATGGGGTGCTCCGATACAAGTCGGATCAAATCCATTTTCTCCTGTTTTGAGGAAAGGGTCGATACGCAAGCTGGCGGATTTGCTTGGCGGCTCTGCATAGCTGTACCTCCTAGTGGCACTGCTTCGGCTGTTCTGCGGGAAATCATCGCTGGCTGAGCATTGGCGGATGTACTACCTCCCATTGATGCTGCTGCTTCTGCAGCTACTGCAGCTACTGCAGCTTCTGCAGCTACTGCTGCTTCTGCAGCTACTGCTGCTTCTGCAGCTACTGCTGCTTCTGCAGCTACTGCTGCTTCTGCAGCTACTGCTGCTTCTGCAGCTACTGCAGCTTCTGCAGCTAATGCATGCTAATGCTGCTTTTGCTGCTGCTAATGCGTCTGCCGCTTCTGCAGCTTCAGCAGCTTCAGCAGCTTCAGCAGCTTTTGCTGTTGCTGCTGCGTCTAATTCTGCTCTCATTGCTTCAGCGGCAGCTTCTGCACGTACTTGGGCGCGAGTTTTCATTTTTTTAATAACAAAAAATAACACAAAACGAATTTTTGTACAAGAACACGACAGGACGACACTTTAAACCGCGCTAGATATCTAGTTAGAACATATCGACGCTAATCACGACAAAATCGCGAATCGTAAAAATACCGTGAATCATTAACTGCCGATAGTGTTAAATAGAGAGTTGCTAGGAAGGAAAGAAATCACGAGGTTGTGTTGCATTCGCATCCTAAAGTTCACGCAGTGTATCTTGATACTATTGCTATACGGGATACCGTGCGCTGCCTACCTCACACCTTGGTGCCTGGCTATTTCCCCCCATGCTCCGGCAGTCTAACTTGTATTTTTATAGAAGTTTTCAGTGGTCTGCCAGAGCATGGGGTGCTCCGATACAAGTCGGATCAAATCCATTTTCTCCTGTTTTGAGGAAAGGGTCGATACGCAAGCTGGCGGATTTGCTTGGCGGCTCTGCATAGCTGTACCTCCTAGTGGCACTGCTTCGGCTGTTCTGCGGGAAATCATCGCTGGCTGAGCATTGGCGGATGTACTACCTCCCATTGATGCTGCTGCTTCTGCAGCTACTGCAGCTACTGCAGCTTCTGCAGCTACTGCTGCTTCTGCAGCTACTGCTGCTTCTGCAGCTACTGCTGCTTCTGCAGCTACTGCTGCTTCTGCAGCTACTGCAGCTTCTGCAGCTAATGCATGCTAATGCTGCTTTTGCTGCTGCTAATGCGTCTGCCGCTTCTGCAGCTTCAGCAGCTTCAGCAGCTTCAGCAGCTTTTGCTGTTGCTGCTGCGTCTAATTCTGCTCTCATTGCTTCAGCGGCAGCTTCTGCATGTACTTGGGCGCGAGTTTTAATTTTTTTAATAACAAAAAATAACACAAAACGAATTTTTGTACAAGAACACGACAGGACGACACTTTAAACCGCGCTAGATATCTAGTTAGAACATATCGACGCTAATCACGACAAAATCGCGAATCGTAAAAATACCGTGAATCATTAACTGCCGATAGTGTTAAATAGAGAGTTGCTAGGAAGGAAAGGAATCACGAGGTTGTGTTGCATTCGCATCCTAAAGTTCACGCAGTGTATCTTGATACTATTGCTATACGGGATACCGTGCGCTGCCTACCTCACACCTTGGTGCCTGGCTATTTCCCCCCATGCTCCGGCAGTCTAACTTGTATTTTTATAGAAGTTTTCAGTGGTCTGCCAGAGCATGGGGTGCTCCGATACAAGTCGGATCAAATCCATTTTCTCCTGTTTTGAGGAAAGGGTCGATACGCAAGCTGGCGGATTTGCTTGGCGGCTCTGCATAGCTGTACCTCCTAGTGGCACTGCTTCGGCTGTTCTGCGGGAAATCATCGCTGGCTGAGCATTGGCGGATGTACTACCTCCCATTGATGCTGCTGCTTCTGCAGCTACTGCAGCTACTGCAGCTTCTGCAGCTACTGCTACTTCTGCAGCTACTGCTGCTTCTGCAGCTAATGCTGCTTCTGCAGCTACTGCTGCTTCTGCAGCTACTGCAGCTTCTGCAGCTAATGCATGCTAATGCTGCTTTTGCTGCTGCTAATGCGTCTGCCGCTTCTGCAGCTTCAGCAGCTTCAGCAGCTTCAGCAGCTTTTGCTGTTGCTGCTGCGTCTAATTCTGCTCTCATTGCTTCAGCGGCAGCTTCTGCACGTACTTGGGCGCGAGTTTTCATTTTTTTAATAACAAAAAATAACACAAAACGAATTTTTGTACAAGAACACGACAGGACGACACTTTAAACCGCGCTAGATATCTAGTTAGAACATATCGACGCTAATCACGACAAAATCGCGAATCTTAAAAATACCGTGAATCATTAACTGCCGATAGTGTTAAATAGAGAGTTGCTAGGAAGGAAAGGAATCACGAGGTTGTGTTGCATTCGCATCCTAAAGTTCACGCAGTGTATCTTGATACTATTGCTATACGGGATACCGTGCGCTGCCTACCTCACACCTTGGTGCCTGGCTATTTCCCCCCATGCTCCGGCAGTCTAACTTGTATTTTTATAGAAGTTTTCAGTGGTCTGCCAGAGCATGGGGTGCTCCGATACAAGTCGGATCAAATCCATTTTCTCCTGTTTTGAGGAAAGGGTCGATACGCAAGCTGGCGGATTTGCTTGGCGGCTCTGCATAGCTGTACCTCCTAGTGGCACTGCTTCGGCTGTTCTGCGGGAAATCATCGCTGGCTGAGCATTGGCGGATGTACTACCTCCCATTGATGCTGCTGCTTCTGCAGCTACTGCAGCTACTGCAGCTTCTGCAGCTACTGCTGCTTCTGCAGCTACTGCTGCTTCTGCAGCTACTGCTGCTTCTGCAGCTACTACTGCTTCTGCAGCTACTGCAGCTTCTGCAGCTAATGCATGCTAATGCTGCTTTTGCTGCTGCTAATGCGTCTGCCGCTTCTGCAGCTTCAGCAGCTTCAGCAGCTTCAGCAGCTTTTGCTGTTGCTGCTGCGTCTAATTCTGCTCTCATTGCTTCAGCGGCAGCTTCTGCACGTACTTGGGCGCGAGTTTTCATTTTTTTAATAACAAAAAATAACACAAAACGAATTTTTGTACAAGAACACGACAGGACGACACTTTAAACCGCGCTAGATATCTAGTTAGAACATATCGACGCTAATCACGACAAAATCGCGAATCGTAAAAATACCGTGAATCATTAACTGCCGATAGTGTTAAATAGAGAGTTGCTAGGAAGGAAAGGAATCACGAGGTTGTGTTGCATTCGCATCCTAAAGTTCACGCAGTGTATCTTGATACTATTGCTATACGGGATACCGTGCGCTGCCTACCTCACACCTTGGTGCCTGGCTATTTCCCCCCATGCTCCGGCAGTCTAACTTGTATTTTTATAGAAGTTTTCAGTGGTCTGCCAGAGCATGGGGTGCTCCGATACAAGTCGGATCAAATCCATTTTCTCCTGTTTTGAGGAAAGGGTCGATACGCAAGCTGGCGGATTTGCTTGGCGGCTCTGCATAGCTGTACCTCCTAGTGGCACTGCTTCGGCTGTTCTGCGGGAAATCATCGCTGGCTGAGCATTGGCGGATGTACTACCTCCCATTGATGCTGCTGCTTCTGCAGCTACTGCAGCTACTGCAGCTTCTGCAGCTACTGCTGCTTCTGCAGCTACTGCTGCTTCTGCAGCTACTGCTGCTTCTGCAGCTACTGCTGCTTCTGCAGCTACTGCAGCTTCTGCAGCTAATGCATGCTAATGCTGCTTTTGCTGCTGCTAATGCGTCTGCCGCTTCTGCAGCTTCAGCAGCTTCAGCAGCTTCAGCAGCTTTTGCTGTTGCTGCTGCGTCTAATTCTGCTCTCATTGCTTCAGCGGCAGCTTCTGCATGTACTTGGGCGCGAGTTTTCATTTTTTTAATAACTGCCGTGAATCATTAACTGCCGATAGTGTTAAATAGAGAGTTGCTAGGAAGGAAAGGAATCACGAGGTTGTGTTGCATTCGCATCCTAAAGTTCACGCAGTGTATCTTGATACTATTGCTATACGGGATACCGTGCGCTGCCTACCTCACACCTTGGTGCCTGGCTATTTCCCCCCATGCTCCGGCAGTCTAACTTGTATTTTTATAGAAGTTTTCAGTGGTCTGCCAGAGCATGGGGTGCTCCGATACAAGTCGGATCAAATCCATTTTCTCCTGTTTTGAGGAAAGGGTCGATACGCAAGCTGGCGGATTTGCTTGGCGGCTCTGCATAGCTGTACCTCCTAGTGGCACTGCTTCGGCTGTTCTGCGGGAAATCATCGCTGGCTGAGCATTGGCGGATGTACTACCTCCCATTGATGCTGCTGCTTCTGCAGCTACTGCAGCTACTGCAGCTTCTGCAGCTACTGCTGCTTCTGCAGCTACTGCTGCTTCTGCAGCTACTGCTGCTTCTGCAGCTACTGCTGCTTCTGCAGCTACTGCAGCTTCTGCAGCTAATGCATGCTAATGCTGCTTTTGCTGCTGCTAATGCGTCTGCCGCTTCTGCAGCTTCAGCAGCTTCAGCAGCTTCAGCAGCTTTTGCTGTTGCTGCTGCGTCTAATTCTGCTCTCATTGCTTCAGCGGCAGCTTCTGCACGTACTTGGGCGCGAGTTTTCATTTTTTTAATAACAAAAAATAACACAAAACGAATTTTTGTACAAGAACACGACAGGACGACACTTTAAACCGCGCTAGATATCTAGTTAGAACATATCGACGCTAATCACGACAAAATCGCGAATCGTAAAAATACCGTGAATCATTAACTGCCGATAGTGTTAAATAGAGAGTTGCTAGGAAGGAAAGGAATCACGAGGTTGTGTTGCATTCGCATCCTAAAGTTCACGCAGTGTATCTTGATACTATTGCTATACGGGATACCGTGCGCTGCCTACCTCACACCTTGGTGCCTGGCTATTTCCCCCCATGCTCCGGCAGTCTAACTTGTATTTTTATAGAAGTTTTCAGTGGTCTGCCAGAGCATGGGGTGCTCCGATACAAGTCGGATCAAATCCATTTTCTCCTGTTTTGAGGAAAGGGTCGATACGCAAGCTGGCGGATTTGCTTGGCGGCTCTGCATAGCTGTACCTCCTAGTGGCACTGCTTCGGCTGTTCTGCGGGAAATCATCGCTGGCTGAGCATTGGCGGATGTACTACCTCCCATTGATGCTGCTGCTTCTGCAGCTACTGCAGCTACTGCAGCTTCTGCAGCTACTGCTGCTTCTGCAGCTACTGCTGCTTCTGCAGCTACTGCTGCTTCTGCAGCTACTGCTGCTTCTGCAGCTACTGCAGCTTCTGCAGCTAATGCATGCTAATGCTGCTTTTGCTGCTGCTAATGCGTCTGCCGCTTCTGCAGCTTCAGCAGCTTCAGCAGCTTCAGCAGCTTTTGCTGTTGCTGCTGCGTCTAATTCTGCTCTCATTGCTTCAGCGGCAGCTTCTGCACGTACTTGGGCGCGAGTTTTCATTTTTTTAATAACAAAAAATAACACAAAACGAATTTTTGTACAAGAACACGACAGGACGACACTTTAAACCGCGCTAGATATCTAGTTAGAACATATCGACGCTAATCACGACAAAATCGCGAATCGTAAAAATACCGTGAATCATTAACTGCCGATAGTGTTAAATAGAGAGTTGCTAGGAAGGAAAGGAATCACGAGGTTGTGTTGCATTCGCATCCTAAAGTTCACGCAGTGTATCTTGATACTATTGCTATACGGGATACCGTGCGCTGCCTACCTCACACCTTGGTGCCTGGCTATTTCCCCCCATGCTCCGGCAGTCTAACTTGTATTTTTATAGAAGTTTTCAGTGGTCTGCCAGAGCATGGGGTGCTCCGATACAAGTCGGATCAAATCCATTTTCTCCTGTTTTGAGGAAAGGGTCGATACGCAAGCTGGCGGATTTGCTTGGCGGCTCTGCATAGCTGTACCTCCTAGTGGCACTGCTTCGGCTGTTCTGCGGGAAATCATCGCTGGCTGAGCATTGGCGGATGTACTACCTCCCATTGATGCTGCTGCTTCTGCAGCTACTGCAGCTACTGCAGCTTCTGCAGCTACTGCTGCTTCTGCAGCTACTGCTGCTTCTGCAGCTACTGCTGCTTCTGCAGCTACTGCAGCTTCTGCAGCTAATGCATGCTAATGCTGCTTTTGCTGCTGCTAATGCGTCTGCCGCTTCTGCAGCTTCAGCAGCTTCAGCAGCTTCAGCAGCTTTTGCTGTTGCTGCTGCGTCTAATTCTGCTCTCATTGCTTCAGCGGCAGCTTCTGCATGTACTTGGGCGCGAGTTTTCATTTTTTTAATAACTGCCGTGAATCATTAACTGCCGATAGTGTTAAATAGAGAGTTGCTAGGAAGGAAAGGAATCACGAGGTTGTGTTGCATTCGCATCCTAAAGTTCACGCAGTGTATCTTGATACTATTGCTATACGGGATACCGTGCGCTGCCTACCTCACACCTTGGTGCCTGGCTATTTCCCCCCATGCTCCGGCAGTCTAACTTGTATTTTTATAGAAGTTTTCAGTGGTCTGCCAGAGCATGGGGTGCTCCGATACAAGTCGGATCAAATCCATTTTCTCCTGTTTTGAGGAAAGGGTCGATACGCAAGCTGGCGGATTTGCTTGGCGGCTCTGCATAGCTGTACCTCCTAGTGGCACTGCTTCGGCTGTTCTGCGGGAAATCATCGCTGGCTGAGCATTGGCGGATGTACTACCTCCCATTGATGCTGCTGCTTCTGCAGCTACTGCAGCTACTGCAGCTTCTGCAGCTACTGCTGCTTCTGCAGCTACTGCTGCTTCTGCAGCTACTGCTGCTTCTGCAGCTACTGCTGCTTCTGCAGCTACTGCAGCTTCTGCAGCTAATGCATGCTAATGCTGCTTTTGCTGCTGCTAATGCGTCTGCCGCTTCTGCAGCTTCAGCAGCTTCAGCAGCTTCAGCAGCTTTTGCTGTTGCTGCTGCGTCTAATTCTGCTCTCATTGCTTCAGCGGCAGCTTCTGCACGTACTTGGGCGCGAGTTTTCATTTTTTTAATAACAAAAAATAACACAAAACGAATTTTTGTACAAGAACACGACAGGACGACACTTTAAACCGCGCTAGATATCTAGTTAGAACATATCGACGCTAATCACGACAAAATCGCGAATCGTAAAAATACCGTGAATCATTAACTGCCAATAGTGTTAAATAGAGAGTTGCTAGGAAGGAAAGGAATCACGAGGTTGTGTTGCATTCGCATCCTAAAGTTCACGCAGTGTATCTTGATACTATTGCTATACGGGATACCGTGCGCTGCCTACCTCACACCTTGGTGCCTGGCTATTTCCCCCCATGCTCCGGCAGTCTAACTTGTATTTTTATAGAAGTTTTCAGTGGTCTGCCAGAGCATGGGGTGCTCCGATACAAGTCGGATCAAATCCATTTTCTCCTGTTTTGAGGAAAGGGTCGATACGCAAGCTGGCGGATTTGCTTGGCGGCTCTGCATAGCTGTACCTCCTAGTGGCACTGCTTCGGCTGTTCTGCGGGAAATCATCGCTGGCTGAGCATTGGCGGATGTACTACCTCCCATTGATGCTGCTGCTTCTGCAGCTACTGCAGCTACTGCAGCTTCTGCAGCTACTGCTGCTTCTGCAGCTACTGCTGCTTCTGCAGCTACTGCTGCTTCTGCAGCTACTGCTGCTTCTGCAGCTACTGCAGCTTCTGCAGCTAATGCATGCTAATGCTGCTTTTGCTGCTGCTAATGCGTCTGCCGCTTCTGCAGCTTCAGCAGCTTCAGCAGCTTCAGCAGCTTTTGCTGTTGCTGCTGCGTCTAATTCTGCTCTCATTGCTTCAGCGGCAGCTTCTGCATGTACTTGGGCGCGAGTTTTCATTTTTTTAATAACAAAAAATAACACAAAACGAATTTTTGTACAAGAACACGACAGGACGACACTTTAAACCGCGCTAGATATCTAGTTAGAACCTATCGACGCTAATCACGACAAAATCGCGAATCGTAAAAATACCGTGAATCATTAACTGCCGATAGTGTTAAATAGAGAGTTGCTAGGAAGGAAAGGAATCACGAGGTTGTGTTGCATTCGCATCCTAAAGTTCACGCAGTGTATCTTGATACTATTGCTATACGGGATACCGTGCGCTGCCTACCTCACACCTTGGTGCCTGGCTATTTCCCCCCATGCTCCGGCAGTCTAACTTGTATTTTTATAGAAGTTTTCAGTGGTCTGCCAGAGCATGGGGTGCTCCGATACAAGTCGGATCAAATCCATTTTCTCCTGTTTTGAGGAAAGGGTCGATACGCAAGCTGGCGGATTTGCTTGGCGGCTCTGCATAGCTGTACCTCCTAGTGGCACTGCTTCGGCTGTTCTGCGGGAAATCATCGCTGGCTGAGCATTGGCGGATGTACTGCCTCCCATTGATGCTGCTGCTTCTGCAGCTACTGCAGCTACTGCAGCTTCTGCAGCTACTGCTGCTTCTGCAGCTACTGCTGCTTCTGCAGCTACTGCTGCTTCTGCAGCTACTGCTGCTTCTGCAGCTACTGCTGCTTCTGCAGCTACTGCAGCTTCTGCAGCTAATGCATGCTAATGCTGCTTTTGCTGCTGCTAATGCGTCTGCCGCTTCTGCAGCTTCAGCAGCTTCAGCAGCTTCAGCAGCTTTTGCTGTTGCTGCTGCGTCTAATTCTGCTCTCATTGCTTCAGCGGCAGCTTCTGCACGTACTTGGGCGCGAGTTTTCATTTTTTTAATAACAAAAAATAACACAAAACGAATTTTTGTACAAGAACACGACAGGACGACACTTTAAACCGCGCTAGATATCTAGTTAGAACATATCGACGCTAATCACGACAAAATCGCGAATCGTAAAAATACCGTGAATCATTAACTGCCGATAGTGTTAAATAGAGAGTTGCTAGGAAGGAAAGGAATCACGAGGTTGTGTTGCATTCGCATCCTAAAGTTCACGCAGTGTATCTTGATACTATTGCTATACGGGATACCGTGCGCTGCCTACCTCACACCTTGGTGCCTGGCTATTTCCCCCCATGCTCCGGCAGTCTAACTTGTATTTTTATAGAAGTTTTCAGTGGTCTGCCAGAGCATGGGGTGCTCCGATACAAGTCGGATCAAATCCATTTTCTCCTGTTTTGAGGAAAGGGTCGATACGCAAGCTGGCGGATTTGCTTGGCGGCTCTGCATAGCTGTACCTCCTAGTGGCACTGCTTCGGCTGTTCTGCGGGAAATCA
Organism: Anopheles coluzzii; assembly: GCF_943734685.1. Classification (NCBI taxonomy): domain Eukaryota; kingdom Metazoa; phylum Arthropoda; class Insecta; order Diptera; family Culicidae; genus Anopheles; species Anopheles coluzzii. The sequence goes on along the minus strand of NC_064670.1, from coordinate 77,556,808 downwards.
TCGCTGGCTGAGCATTGGCGGATGTACTACCTCCCATTGATGCTGCTGCTTCTGCAGCTACTGCAGCTACTGCAGCTTCTGCAGCTACTGCTGCTTCTGCAGCTACTGCTGCTTCTGCAGCTACTGCTGCTTCTGCAGCTACTGCTGCTTCTGCAGCTACTGCAGCTTCTGCAGCTAATGCATGCTAATGCTGCTTTTGCTGCTGCTAATGCGTCTGCCGCTTCTGCAGCTTCAGCAGCTTCAGCAGCTTCAGCAGCTTTTGCTGTTGCTGCTGCGTCTAATTCTGCTCTCATTGCTTCAGCGGCAGCTTCTGCATGTACTTGGGCGCGAGTTTTCATTTTTTTAATAACAAAAAATAACACAAAACGAATTTTTGTACAAGAACACGACAGGACGACACTTTAAACCGCGCTAGATATCTAGTTAGAACATATCGACGCTAATCACGACAAAATCGCGAATCGTAAAAATACCGTGAATCATTAACTGCCGATAGTATTAAATAGAGAGTTGCTAGGAAGGAAAGGAATCACGAGGTTGTGTTGCATTCGCATCCTAAAGTTCACGCAGTGTATCTTGATACTATTGCTATACGGGATACCGTGCGCTGCCTACCTCACACCTTGGTGCCTGGCTATTTCCCCCCATGCTCCGGCAGTCTGACTTGTATTTTTATAGAAGTTTTCAGTGGTCTGCCAGAGCATGGGGTGCTCCGATACAAGTCGGATCAAATCCATTTTCTCCTGTTTTGAGGAAAGGGTCGATACGCAAGCTGGCGGATTTGCTTGGCGGCTCTGCATAGCTGTACCTCCTAGTGGCACTGCTTCGGCTGTTCTGCGGGAAATCATCGCTGGCTGAGCATTGGCGGATGTACTACCTCCCATTGATGCTGCTGCTTCTGCAGCTACTGCAGCTACTGCAGCTTCTGCAGCTACTGCTGCTTCTGCAGCTACTGCTGCTTCTGCAGCTACTGCTGCTTCTGCAGCTACTGCTGCTTCTGCAGCTACTGCTGCTTCTGCTGTAGTTACTGCTGCTTCTGCTGCTGCTACTGCTGCTGCTATAGCTTCTGCTGCTTTTGATACTGCTGCTGCTACTGCTGGTGCTGTAGTTTCTGCTGCTTTTGCTACTGCTGCTGCTGCTGCTGCTGCTGCTGCTGCTGCTATAGCTTCTGCTGCTTTTTCTGCTGCTGCGGCTTTTTCTGATGCTGCTGCTTTTGCTGCTGCTAATGCGTCTGCCGCTTCTGCAGCTTCAGCAGCTTCAGCAGCTTTTGCTGTTGCTGCTGCGTTTAATTCTGCTCTCATTGCTTCAGCGGCAGCTTCTGCACGTACTTGGGCGCGAGTTTTAATTTTTTTAATAACAAAAAATAACACAAAACGAATTTTTGTACAAGAACACGACAGGACGACACTTTAAACCGCGCTAGATATCTAGTTAGAACATATCGACGCTATTCACGACAAAATCGCGAATCGTAAAAATACCGTGAATCATTAACTGCCGATAGTGTTAAATAGAGAGTTGCTAGGAAGGAAAGGAATCACGAGGTTGTGTAGTGAAGCAGAATATGGATTTGGTGCAGCATTTCCACGGATTTGAACGGGAGTCTTACGGCTCGTTTATAACGCGTGGAGGTGTAATTAGGAGGAATCTCCTCTTTCAAACGTCGCTTCCATAATCGCAGCTTCTCATGACGCGGTTTCAATCTTAGCCGTTGTATGTCTTTATCGAGCGAGCTTGCTAAGCAGGGTTCAAAGTAGACACCTGACTCCGATGGTTTTTCAGCTTCAGGTTTCACGATCAGCTTTTGCCTTTCAATAGCGGTCCCAACGCCAATTGGAACATCTTTCAACCCATCAGGACGCAGCCAGAGTCGGCGATGAGCTTCGATAAACGTATCCTCCAAAGCAGTGTTCTTGTGCGTTATCGCGTTGTTGTTGTTAGTGAACGATTCAGATTTGTGTATATTGTGTATCGTCGCGCGATAGTGACGTTTCTCGGAGATTGTGTGTGTAGTTGTGATGTCATCGCTGTGCTTCCATTTTGCGTCATCATCGCGGTCGAGGTCAATACACGGTGGGATTGCGGGTTGACCCCAAGAAGTGTCTCCGGGCCTTTCATCATCATACCTCTCAACGAATTGCGGATTGTGCATATGCTCGTATCCCGGTTGATTAAAACTTGGTGCGCCCGAACAATCTGTTGCCCTTCACCGTTCTTCATCCTTTTGGAGGTCAAGCCTCTCACAATCGTTGAGATAACACCATTCACGCTCTAGTTCTTTGATTCGTTGTCGTCTTTGTTGTTGTATTTCGTGGATCTTGCGCTTTTTCTCAGCCTCTTGCAAACGCAGCGTTTCCGCTTGCGAAAATCGAAGCATAAATTCCCGATAGTAGCGATTTAGTATGTCTCGTTGCCAAAAGATCTCACCTTCGTTGCCAGTAGTTACTATTGCAGCCCTGGATCTATAGTTCGAATCAGTCGCGAAATGGTCCTGCACCTGCATTATTGGTATTGCATTACGGCCTGTGATCCACCTGCTCGTGCCCGCCTCAAGCGAAGATCCCTCCACACCTCCACGCGTTGTAAACGAGCCGTAAGACTCCCGTTCAAATCCGTGGAAATGCTGCACCAAATCCATATTCTGCTTCACTACACAACCTCGTGATTCCTTTCCTTCCTAGCAACTCTCTATTTAACACTATCGGCAGTTAATGATTCACGGTATTTTTACGATTCGCGATTTTGTCGTGATTAGCGTCGATTTGTTCTAACTAATTTTTTGGAATGTTAGAAACTGCCGTTCTAACTCGGAAAAATTGAATAAAATGAATTTCTTAGGTTGGCACTACAGGTGCACCAAAAAATTAGTTTACTTTTATTCTTGCTATTGCTTATTCACTTTTGGATATTTTCTTGTTATTGTTCTCGTTTATGTGATTTCCTTGCCTTTTTATCTCTTTTCGCGCGCACAAAACATCGCCTTGGTTGACAGTCCGTTGGAACCTTATAACAGTTTCCAACAATTAGTTTAAGTTAGAATCTATGGTTTATTTAATTAATCATTCGATCCGCACACCAAGACCGTCACCAGTTAAGAGAGCTGCAGTTTCTCTCCAGCTCGTTGATCACCCCTATATATTCTCCTCTTCGTCATCTTCGGCTTCGTTTATCCGATCGGTCGCTCTCGTTGTCGTTGTCCGCCTCCTTATCATCGGCCGCCGTATTCGTAGCCGCCGCATTAAAGCCGAAATCGTTGTGGCCAAGCCAAGGTCGCTACACATGTTAGAATTCCAGTGTAATATGCTAAGTTCTTCCTTCAAATGGTTTGGAGAAGGAAATTCGATTCCCGCTGAGAGTGGCAAGACCTCTTCAACAAGTTCTGCGGTTAACATAGCGGAGGCTTATATCGGGGTGCCAGCCTTTTTCAAGGCTTTTGCTCGGGAGTTAATCTCCCCCCACTATGCACCACGAGACGGAGTAGGCCGTTTATTCTACAGAAGCTATCACCAGAAACCAGGAATCTTAGCGTTATTATTAGTTTATCTTTCGGTGTAATAGCATCTCGCATGTACGCATCCTGCCTACGGATGCGGGGTGTTATGACCAGTGCTGCAAAATGTCACCATCAATATCACAAAAAAAACTGAGTGAATCAAAAACCTTGTCAGCGTCACGTACTCAATTGCGATTATCACAGGTGAAATTCTCAAGTGGTTGTAACGAGTGATATGATTGGTGACAATTTGGGAATAAACTTTTAGTCAATCACTGTTATGAAATTTGCTGGACCAAGAGCAGCACTGTAAAATATCACTGTTTCAGTCACCAACGCTCTTGACTGAAACGAACCTCAAATCAGCTCACGTACACAAGTGCGATGATCAGACGCAAGATGAACATAGTCGTTGTGACGTGTGACCAGATTGGTGACATTGCAGCAACCACCTCTTTGTCGGTCACTTTGACGTGACTTTGTTTGTATGTGATCAATTTCGAAATGTCACTGGTTCTATCACCAGCACTCGTGATTGAAATGAAATTCATTTCGGTTCACGTACACATGTGCGATGATCAGAGGTAAGACGCACATGGTCGTTGTGACGTCTGATCTGATTGGTGATATTTTGGTAACCAACTCCTGGTCAATCAGTTTGTCGTGATTTTTTGGTATGTTATTATCGCGATAGACTTAGAATATACGTGGCGCGGGCGAGTGGTGTTTTATTAACCATGTGCATATGATTACAAGCAGTAGTCGGTTCTGCTAGCTGGTTAAATGATCCCGCATCCTACATATATTGACAGACTAATTTTGCTGATCCAAACGTTTATGTATGAACTCTCGTAAGCAGTGCACATGCAAAGATTACCGCTTCATAATGTATTTATTAATTACTCTAGAACACTTAGACCCACAAACAGCCGGCACTGGAATTTCAGGCGATTTGGAAGAAGGGAAGGAAGAGTCAGTACGACTTTTAGCGGACATTACCTAAGTTTCTTGTCCAGATGACCAATTTTACGCTGTTCGATGGTAACGGGAATCCTATGTTAATGATGATTTCCGGGGGCGGATACACGGGCTGTTGTTGGTGGCAGTGGATAGACGCTAGGTGTCAGCATGCCGTGCCCGTTAGAAAATCCGTACCCGTGCGCGGTGTCAATTGCGCCAAAGGTGTATTATGAAAGGTGCAGGAATTTGGTTGCTTTGTCTAGAGTTAGTGCTTTCGGATATGAAAATAATAAAACCAGGATGTAAAACAAAAACTATCTACCTTTTCATCCATCTACAAAACATCTTTTTATATTTGCACTATGGAGAAACTAACAAATTACACGCCTCGTATGCTAAGAATATCATCGATTCGATTAAAATTATTACACTAACAGCACAGTGAATGAGGAGGTGCCGCTGAAGTGAGTTCACATCCGAGGAGCTCTGCTTGATCGTTTTCCAACCGAATTCGAACGCCGACGCAACTACTGGAAAACTGCCTACTTTATCTTTTTGAGTCGACCGGATTCTTAGGCCGGTTCTTTGGCCAGACGCTTTACTTGGTTTTGCCAAAATTCTCGATCGTACCGACCATGACCAAAAGGCAATCTCCGTCAGTTGGTCGAGTTTGCCGTTCATGAGCATGGTGTAAACCTTGATAATGTTCTCTTTGTTCACCAGCTTGCCGGCATAGCTCATGAACACTTCTGTGACCTGAAACGCCTGCAATTCGAAACGCTGGAAACGGCGCATCATGCGCACAGCAGATCATATTATGCGCACAGCACATCATATTATGCGCGCATTACAACACAGCGCTTAATGTACGCGACTGTGCGGAAAGTTTTACGTGGACGTGGAAAAAATGGAGACCAAACCTCAAGTGCTCAAAGAGCGGACAGGGCTCAAAAACTCAAAGCGCATAGCACGTTAAGAGCACAAAAAGCGCACCGTTCTCGTAGACCAAACTGTGCGAAAAGTGCTAGCACAATGCACTATGTGCAACACTACGAACAGCTCATTCATTGTCAGGATGGGAATTATTTCCTGGAGCGTCCTGTAGTTCTACAGGATCCGCTGCACGCCACGGTAAATGTTATAATGCTCAGCGTCGGTGATGTATTGGGTTCATTATACGCGATATCGAATCCAGTGGATTCACAGCCAAGTAGATGCTTATCTCGGCGATGGCATGCAACAGCATGGTGACATCAAAGTGAGCAAATGTGGTAGTCAAAACTGGATCGGTCAGAGAATCAGCCGGCACGTCAAATGGCCTGCACCGTCGTAATCGTGGCAATGCACTCCTGTATACATCCAGCGTTGGTTAGTAACCGACAGCGAGCGGGTATCCTTTGAAACCGGCAACACTCGGAGAAACAGCTATATCACACGGTAGAAGCTGTTGAAACGCAATCTAACTAAGCTGGAAAAACTTCACGCGAGCTTATTACATTATAAACCGTTCCTAAAAATAGCAAATAATAATGTTTATCAATCAATCGAGTGAAAGAAAGAAGCAAAACTTACCATGAATTAAGTATGAGTGCTAAGTATGACACCAGCATCCAACGCTGGTGCATGGTTCCAAAATATGAAGCCGTTACTTCGATCCCATTCTACGTGTGCTTCGACTTGCTGATATGTTAAATGGTATGAAACACGAACCGTTTGCAATTTTATCTCCTAGCTTCGAATAACAAACCAAACCGTTTTCCGCTTGCTATGCCTCTTGAAATGTTAATATTAAACACACAACAACAACAATCGTTCTCCAAGCCCAAGGTGTATGGAGACCAGGCTGCTCATAGCCTGTTTTTTAATTTCCAAATTTGTACGACACATCTTAATATTAGTGACTTAATAGAATGGCATATTATGATTGAAACCCGTAACCGTTTAAATAGACTTAAAGCGACAACGTTTTTTGCGACAATTTCGCTCACGTTTTTGGTGAATTGCATTGATAAATTTGACACCGAGTAGATCAAAGTAGCTCAGTTTTCTCAGTCAACCTGCTTGTTTTTTGTTAAAAAAAAAACATAAAAAACAAGTTGAATTGTGCTCAATTTTATTTTTCTTTTAGTTTGGCATTAATCTGGCTGGAACAAACTGGATAATTTGATTCTATTTGGTGCAGCAGAATTATTGCGCTAGGCAAGTAGCTCTGTTTGCAAAATTGTGCTACTTTCTGTCACACTGCTTCTAGACGACCCACAAAATCTTCCGCGACAATTTTTTGCGAGCTCTTTGTTCTAAAACAACTTCTCAGTTTTAGAACTAAATCAGAGGCAACCGTGATTGTCGCGGGTTTGTGAATTTTTCACAGAAAGGCAACGCTCGCGGCATCCTTGCATGTGCACTGCTTACGAGAGTTCATACATAAACGTTTGGATCAGCAAAATGAGTCTGGCAATATATGTAGGATGCGGGATCATTTAACCAGCTAGCAGAACCGACTACTGCTTGCATTGAAATTCATTGTAGCTGCAAATATACGGATGGAAAAGTTGGTGAAGCATATGGTGTGGAAACTATAATTACAATATGATGTCCAGACAATATGTTTTGACATAGACACCAATAGTGCTTTCACGGATATTGGATAAGGTTGCACATTTCTTTTCCGATTGAAGAATATAGGCATCCCAAACCCCATAAGGTTGTGTATCACGGAAGTACTCTGCCCACATTCTAGCATCCTTAGTCATGACATACATCCTTATCCTTACTATATCATAAATTGGATCGATTTTCTTCTTCTTTGGCACAACAACCGTTGTCGGTCAAGGCCTACCTGTACCCACTAGTGAAGTGAGCTTGGCTTTCAGTGACTTATTGTTACCATAGCAGGATAGTCAGTCCTTCGTATGGGGGCACGGTCTATTTGGGGCTTGAACCCATGACGGGCATGTTGTTAAGTCGTACGAGTTGACGACTGTACCACCAGACCGGCCCAAGGATCATTTTATGTTTATAAATTTATTGTGGTAGATTTGCTGTTCTACCGAAAACTAATTCAAACGGAGTATATTTTGTTTCTGTATGTGGTGTTGTGTTATTTTTTATTATACTCATAAAATTTTATCCAATCATCCCAATCATCGTGATGTTCATTAGTAAATGCTCTAAGGTATTCGTTTAAGCATCTATGATTACGTTCTAGAGCTGTTTGTGGATGATATGGCGATGAAAATGTTTGTTTTATTTTTAAAATTTGGGCTATTTTACTCAACACCTCATTGTTCTATTCCAATCCTTGGTCTGATCTAAGCTCCAAAAAGCTTCCATAAGTCAAGATAAAATGTTCAACCAATGCTTTCGCAATCGTGTTTGCTTCTTTGTTTTTAATTGGAATGATCACTATATATTTTGATAGGTCGCATTGAATCGTAATTGCATATCTGTTGTTATTTATTGTTTTGGGTAATAGACCAACTGTGTCAATTGATATGATAGTAAATGGTTTTGCTGGAGTTGATGTGATTATAGATTTTTCTTGTGTGTGCTTATTTACTTTGCTGACTTTGCATATTTCACATTTCTGCACGTAGCTTATTACATCTTGCTTCATATTATTCCATTTAAATTTTTCACGAATTTTTAAATATAATCTGTATTGCCCTATATGACCTCCTGCGGGTATGGCATGATATTCTTCCATTATTTTCAACTTTTATTTCTCACTTGTTATCTATTTAGGTGGATCAAACAAAATTATCTCGTAACCGAAAATTGCTGTGTCTCAATTTCTTTTATGGTTAATTGAGAGTAATGTTCGAATAATTTGTCCTCAACTGATATTGCTAAATTGTCTCGGTTAAATTTCTTAGCAATTTGGCATATATCTAGAAGAGCAAGTTCTATTTCTTGACTTCCATTTTGGCCTTTAGAATTGTTAAGAGGGATAACCCTTTTTCCAAGTTGCTTATTATAGTTGTGACTACATACTTTGATTTCTATTCCATTTCTTTTAACTTCTGACTTAATTTTCAAAATCTTATTAACTTCTGACGGTCTATCTGTCTTCCAAAATACTAGATTAGTTACTTCTTCTTTATTTTTTCTAGCTGTTGGTGTATCCTTTACTTTCTTTTGCGCCTTTACCATTGCTCTTGTGTTAACTACCATAATTGAATTGTTTTTAATGCTTTTAATATCCTCCTCTTTAGTTTTTGGGATCAACTCTTTCAACTCATCTGAATTGTACACGATTCGTGATAATGCGTCTGCTGCAACATTACTTTTTCCAGCTACGAATTGTATTGTGAAATCAAATTCTTCCAGATCTAGTCTAATTCTGGTTAATTTTGACGTTGGATTTTTCATACCAAAGAGATAAACTAGTGGTCTATGGTCTGTTCTGATTGTAAATTTTCGTCCATAAACATATGGTTTAAAATGATTTACTGCCCAGTGTATAGCTACTAATTCTTTTTCTATTATACTCTTATTCTTTTCGCCTTTAGTAAAAGTTTTACTTGCAAAGGCAATAGGAAAATCTTGCCCATTTGTGATTTGGGAGAGAACTGCTCCGCACGCAAAGTTTGATGCGTCTGTAGTTATAATAAAATCCTTGCTAAAGTCTGGGTATTTAAGAATGGTTGGAGATAACAGATGCTCCTTTAATGAATCAAATGCTGTTTGTTGTTCCTTTTTTCATTCAAAAAATGTGCCTTTGTTTAATAAATCATTTAGTGGCTTTGCAATTTTTGCAAAGTTTTGTATAAATTTTATGTAGTAATTACAGAAAGCTACGAATCTTCTAACTTCGTCTGCGTTGGTTGGTATAGGAAACTTTCTTATTGTTTCGAATTTGGTTTCATCAGGGTATATTCCCTGGTCCGTTATTTTATGTCCAAGATATGTAACATCTGATTTAAAGAATTTGCACTTCTCTGGGTTCAATTTAAGATTGTAGTATCGTAATCTATTAAATACTTGTGTAAGATTTTCTATATGATTTTTCATTGCGCTTCCTATTACTATAATATCATCGATATAAATGAAATGAATTTCAGGTGTGAGGCCAGCCATTGCTATTGCCATCATACGCTGAAAACTGTTAGGACTTATGTTTAGTCCAAAAGGCAGTCTTGTGAATTGATAATGTCCTTTTGGTGTAGAAAAGGTTGTATATTTTCGCGATTCTTTTTCCAAAGGGATCTGATGAAAACCTGACATACGTCCCCGCTACGAACGGATTCAATAATACCAGCCAGTATCTTTTTCAGTAGTATTAATAAATTTTATATATGGATTATTCTTGGAAACTATTGTATTAGCGCAAAATATTCCTGTTGTTATTTCCTGTGCATGAACTACTGAATCTTCTTTTAAATTCTTTAAATCTATTCTATGAATAATTTCATTTCTTGCTGGAATTAAGAGTGTAACTTAAAGGGTGTTAAAGGGTGTAACTCATTCCTCTAAGAGTAACTGCTAACGCCCGTCCGGCAAAATGAGTGTATTTTTTGAGTGATTTGAGTACCGTCCCCCGTTAGCAGTTACTCTTAGAGGAATGAGTTACACCCTCGCGCGAGCCCTCCCCCTCCCCACCCGCAACACATGGTGCGCTCTGCAGTTCTCAATGTGTTTGTGTTCTTTCCAGTCATGCTACGAACACATCTAAAGATAGTTGTTTCTTTCGTTTCTCGTTTTCTTTCATGCATAGACACGGTCGCAAATACGCACTTATTCTAACAACAAACACAAACACGGTCATTTTTGGTTACATAAACACTTTATTGAAACATAAATTACACTTTCACAACACATTTAGAATCCTTCATACTCACGAATGGCGTGTAGCGACCTTAGCCGCAACAAGTTCTCTACACAACCGGCTACGTGTAGATGGAGCTGAAGGCGGCATCGGCGGCATGTTCGGGCGGCTGACACTCAGCGAGAACATTTTATGAGAAGAGAGTGAGAAGCGATCGAGACGAGCGAAGCGATGGCGAAAAAAGGCCATTCTGGTGTCGGTGATCGCGGGATACGGTGTTAAAGTAGCGGGATTATAAAAATAAATTAAATTAGTTATAGTTCAAATAAATGAAAAGTAAGTTTTATTTAGTAGTTAGAAATAGTTTTTATCGGTCATTTAGTGCTAGTTGTTTCATCTGGTGACAGCGGTAAAGCGCATACTTAGTAGCGCAAATAACGCTAATTCTGGCTGGTGTATGAATCAGGTATAGTGGTGAAGGAAAAAAAAATTTTTTTGGGTAAGTGGTGAAGGGAAAATCGTTGCTTGTTAGTGATTAAGTGATAAATAGTGAAATAAGTGTAAATTTTCATTTTTTTTTCTCAACAAGTTTCCTTAAAAGTATCAACTTAGTAATAATAAGCAGTAAGAGGTAGTTGGTACAGTAGTTTAAGTATCATTTTTATTAATCCTTCATTTTTTACGCTTACGTAGAGGGTAATGAACCCAAGGGTGTTGGCACTTAGGAACAGATCTGTTCAGGTTCATTCAAAAAGTGTAAATAATATTAATCCATCATTACCGCAACTAAACTCCACGGCAATTAGTGAAAGTTGTCTAAACACACAATATAATTACCAAAAACGCCTCCAAGTTCTCAAAGGAGAATTATTAAATCAAAGCCTTGAAATCGATAGAGCGTTGAACGCGTCATTTTCAAAAATGGCTTACGAATTCCCAACGGAAAAGGCAATGCTATGCATTCCTGAATATCACGGAGCTGCAAAGGAATTAGATGGATTTTTATTTCAAGTGGAATATTTTGCGAATCAGATACCAAGAGGCGAATCGGAAGAGGATTTAATTAGAACGGTAATGTTCAAATTTAAAGGAAATGCTGCTGGATTTTTCAGTCGCATATTAGATGATACGTGGGCGAATGTTAAATTAAATTTAATAAAGCTTTTTGGAGAAAAAATGAGTGTAGAAGCCATTTTCCAACAAGTGGAAACTTTGCAGCAAGGAGTCAATGAACCATTCACTCAATATAAAGAAAGGGTGGCAAAGTTAAAACAAAATATAATGAACATCGATACGAAAAACAGTGAAGATTCTTACGCACAAAAAAATTTAAAAATTCACTTTTTAGCCGGATTAAGAAACTCAGAATTGCAAACTTTAGCCAGAACCAATAAACACTTGGAATTTGATGACTTGTTGGAATATCTGGAAGATGAAGTTGTTCAAATCGAACATATTCGGAAAATTGAGGCTAGACTAAATCGCTCGCAAACACCGGTACCAAATAATGAATATGATGAGACCTACAATGCGAGTCAAAACAATAGTTTTAATAATCGTTCAATGGGCCTCAACACAACGTATGGAGGAAACCAGCCCCATACACTAATGAATAATAGTAGTGCCTCACGCTGCGATCATAACAACACTAACAATTTAGATACCTGTGATTTTGGTCAACCACAACATAATAGCACTACACATAACCAAAATAACACTAACTTCAATTATGATGGTCAACCACAACATAATAGCACTACACATAACCAAAATAACACTTACTTCAACAGTAGTTTAGCTCAGCCAAATAGATATTTTGCATCTTATAAAAATAATTATACACAACATCCACGAAAACACTATTACCAAAATAGAAATCAGTACACACAACCACCACAACACCATTATGAAAACACCTGTCCACCATCATCACAAAACTATTATGCACATAAATTTTCACAAGGGCCTTCTCAATATACTTACCAAAAGCAAGCATATCAAAACATGCATACAAAAAACTGATACAAGGAACACTAGTTGATTTTAACACTAAAACTAGTGTTCCCTTAAAACAAAATAACATGTTTTCTGTTGGTTTACAAACAGAGACGTGTAAGGAGACGAAGCAAACACTACACAGTACTCCCATAGATGAATGTGAATCGCTTAATATTGAATGCACTAGAGACGGTAGGTTAATGGCTAAAATTTTGTCGCAAAATGTAAATAAGAAAATGGTGAATTTTTTAATTGATTCGGGAGCCTGTTTCAACGCCTTGAGTTTGGATATAGCAAAAGAGCTAGGTTTAGATTTTATGAATCACAATGATAAAGTAACTTTATCAAGTTTCGATGGATCCTTATCAAATACTGAAGGGTCCATGTTTTTAAAACTACATATTGGCAATTTTGTATACCCTATAAAATTTTATATACTAGAAAAACTTTGCGTTCCAGCTATAATTGGAGCAGATTTTTTAAAAAAATATACAATGTGCATCGGATCGAATTTTCAAATAATTTATCTGAAGAAGCCATTAAATACTGAACCATTAAATACCGCAGACGAGAATATAAAAAAAAATATGGATGAATTAGAGCAAATAGACGGTACCCTTTTTGAAAACAGTGATAACACTCAAAAAGAAAATTTCGAATTGCTCCCACACATAGAGAAGCAACTCGCAGATTGCGACGTAGTTAAAACGAGCAAAGATAGGGAATTAGTAGGTTCAGAAAGGTATAAGGAATTGATGGATAAAATCAATTTAAATCATTTAAATAATGCAACAAAAATCAGCACAAACAAAATTATTGCTGACTTCAGTGATATATTCTACCTCCCGGGAGATAAATTAACATACACTCAAGCAGCGACACATGAAATCGGAACTAGTTCCAATATCCCGATATTTAAAAGGCAATACAGGTTCCCAACAGCATTAAACATAATCATGGAAGAACAAATAGAAGAAATGTTAAAGCAGCATATAATCAGGCCTAGCAAAAGCCCGAGGAATGCGCCGGTAATGTGCATACCAAAAAAATCCGAAAACGATCAAAAAAAATATCGGATTGTCGTTGATTTCCGTGCGCTAAATATTATCACTAAACCATTCATATATCCGATTCCTAGAATTGATGATATAATGGACAATATTGGTAACAGCAAAATATTTTCAACAATTGACTTAAAGTCAGGGTTTTTTCAAATACCTATAGCGCCAAAAGATGCTGAAAAAACCGCCTTTAAACATCTAAGGGGCATTATGAATTCTTAAGGATGCCAATGGGGCTCAAAAATAGCCCGGCTACGTTTCAAAAACTTATGAACACGGTGCTCTACACAATTCAACCCATTAAAGCCTTTGTCTATTTAGATGACATCGTTGTATTTGGGGATACAGTAGAGGAGCATAACAATACTTTAACTAAAGTATTAGAAGCATTGAAATGCCATAATTTAACAATTGAACCGGTAAAATGTAAACTGCTTCACACAGAGATTACGTATTTAGGTCACACAATCAATGAAAAAGGCATCAAACCAACACAATTAAATGTAAAGGCAATTTTAAATATGCAAACGCCAAAAAATCTTAAAGAAGTACGTTCATTTTTAGGAACTATTAATTTTAATGGAAAATTCATCCCGAACGTCTCTGATATACGTAAACCATTACATGAATTATTGAAGAAAAATGTGAAATTTATATGGAACGAAAGATGTGATGAGGCATTTACAAAATTAAAAAGTTTGCTTATTTTTGAGCCTTTGTTAGTACGTCCTGATTTTGGAGATGTTTTTGTTATAACTACTGATGCCAGTGATTATGCTCTAGGAGCAGTATTAACAAATGAAAAAACAATAGAACGCCCAATTGCATATGCCAGTCGTACTCTGGTAGGAGCAGAAAAGCGGTATCACCCGATTGAAAAGGGGCTTCTAGCTATTGTTTGGGCAGTTGACCATTTTAAACATTATATTTATGGTCAAAAATTTATTATTTATTCCGACCACAGGCCATTAGTATCCATTTGGCGTCTCAAGGAAAATTCTCCAGTTTTGTGTAGACGGAGATTGAGACTTCAAGGGTTGGAGTGTGAAATTCGGTATAAGAAAGGTAAAGAGAATATAGTTGCCGATTTCCTATCACGGCTTCCCGAGGTTAAAGAGAACGAACATGATGAGGAAGTAAATAATACGGTTGCAGTGGTAACACGCGGGCAAACGAAAAAAAAAGTAGTTCTCGAACTTAACAATGATAACGGGGAAGAGAGAATAGAAGCAAGTAAGAGTACTACTTTACAAGATGATCACTGGGAAAACTTAATGAAAATTGATTTGGAAAAGGAAACAAGCGAAAAAGAAGCTAAGAGAAAAGAGCAATTAGAAAAAGTTAAACAAACTGTCGTAACCAAATTCCAGAACTACAACCCATTTTCTGATAAGATTGAAATTGAGAGAAGCGAAATAAATACTGTGCTTCATGAATTTCATGATGCCCCATTGGGAGGACATGTGGGAGTGAGACGGATGAAGAAGAGGATCAAGGAGTTGTTTTTCTGGAAGGGAATGGACAAAGACATTGAGGGACACGTTAAAGGTTGCAAGTCGTGTCAATTGAATAAAATTGGCCGGTTCAATAAAATTCCCATGCAGATAACAACAACGTCAAAACAGGCATTTGAAAAAATGTTCATGGATATTGTTGTTCTGCCGGAATCAGAGAGAGGGAACAAGTATGGATTAGTCATTCAAGACGATCTTAGTAGATATTTAATAGTAACAGCCCTGGAAAACCAAGAAGCAACAACGGTGGCCAAAGCGATTGTTGAGGAGGTTATTTGCCGTTATGGAGCTCCAGTAGAGATAGTAACGGACCAAGGCACAAATTTGATGAGTCAGATTATGAAAGAAACATGCAAGATCTTAAAAATAAAAAAAATAAATACATCAGCATACCACCCACAGGCAAATTTAGTTGAAAGGGCCAACAGTGAACTCAAAATATATTTGAGACAATTTGTGGGCAAAAATTATCAACAGTGGGACAGTGTATTGCCATATTTTGCAATGGAATACAACACAAGTATAAATTCGTCTACGGGATTTACTCCTTATGAATTAGTATTCGGGAGAAAAGCTAGACTTCCAACTTCAATTTATAAAGAAAAGAATAGGAAAAAATTATATAGTGATTTTTGCGAAGAGCTTATTACAAAACTAACAGAGATTCATTCAATAGCAAGAAATAATTTGATAAATTCAAAAGAGAAACGCAAGGAGAAATATGATAGGAATGCGATTGATTGGCAACCCATGTGGGGAGAAATGGTATTAGTTAGGAATAATCAGACGGGGGTTGGACAAAAATTGCAGGGTATCTGGAAAGGGCCTTATGAAGTGGTAGGAATACCGAGCGAGCAAACTTGCGAAATAAGGAACGGAAGAAAAATAGAAAAGGTTCATAATAATAGGTTAAAAAAGTTTAACGAGTAACATAAGGCATTCAAAAAAAAAAATAATAATAATAACCTAGGTTAAGTTAGTCTAACAAACAACAAGTAGATTTGTAAATAGGTATATATGAACACCTTATAATTAGCAAAATTTTCAATCGTAGTATCATAAATTCGCGAATAAGTTTAGTTATAGAGTTTTCATATATATCTATACATAGAGATTTTTGTAAATAGAAATAAAGATAAAAAAAAAAAAAAAAAAAAAAGATAAAGGCGACTATAGCTAACATTCCCGTGAGCAATCGATACACATTCCTTAGCGATACACACTATAAGCGCAAACACATATCAACACTGAAGGCACCAACGAAAAGCACACGGCATAAAAGGCATGTTAAAACAACACCTAAACTAAACAAGGCACGCGAAATGAAAGGTTGAGCTGGCGAGGTTGAGCGGTTGAGGTTGAGGTTGAATGATGGATAGAAACCGAATTGCTCCCCCAGCGTTTGTTATAAGCGATAAGTCCCCAAGCCAGAACAGAACATCTGAAATACGAAATAGGTCAAATTAGTAAAATTTAGGGTACAGTATCGGACATTAAGATAGGACCCTTTTTTTTCAATGCACCGTGCACTTGTTTTACCACGTTACTTGTGTTTGTGTGTGTGTATGTGTGTATGTGTGTGTGTATGTGTGTGTGAGTGTGTGTGTATGTGTGTGTGTGTGTGCATGTGTGTGTGTGTGTGTAGTAGTAGAAAGAGAGTGTGCTTTTTAATGTGTATTAGCAAGTGCGCGGGTTTGTGTCTGAAAAACATAGCTTGCCATGATGTCATATTGCGTTGAAATTATTCTTATTATGTATGTTATCATGTGAAACATTGTGCGTTTACACTTGGATAAAAACTAAAGTTTGCATCGACAGCAGCGCTTGTTCCTCGGACGAAAACGCAAGTGTGCTGTTTCATGAATGTGAATGCGACACCGGTGCGAAATGGACACGCGCACAATAGCAATGAACTCGGCATTCCCTCACAGGTGTTTCTTCAGTGCTCGCCATTGAAAGGCCTTCGTGCATCTCTGCGTTGCACGTTGTGTGCGAATGGTAAACTTTGTGCGTGCATTGAGCTGGCGCGCAGTTATTCTTTTCAATGGGCGTTTTGTTTCATGAGCGCGGCAGTATTCTTTTCTCGATTTTGAAGGGAAGACGCTTACTCGCGTACTCGTTGATAGTTTTTATCCATGCGATGTTTTCGCTGCTCCAAAACGATGTAATTCATCGCGCATAGAAGTAGAACGCAGGCAGAGCACGGGATCAGCCGTGTCCAAGTTTTTAACCAGCGCGTTCTTGACGGTCCAAGCAAGCAATGTTAGTAACAATGGGTCGAGGTAAACGTTGTACCGATCATCAGCGCCATATGTAAAAGCGAATGGCTGCTGCTGGCATTAAGCGCAAAAGGATCGAGTTCGTAATGGAACGATCGCGCACTTTTGTGGCAAACGCGCTTCGGACAACCGAAACGTGCTTAGACAACTGAAACGCGCTTGGACAACCGAAACGCGCAAGTCAACCGGACGTCCTCAGAAGACCACGGCGAAAGAAGACCGTAACATTGTTAATATATCGAAAACACACTGATCGCGAGGGCGGTGGTCCTGCTTATCACACCAAAAACCTAACCCAAAACACAAAAAAACTACTTACAAATCTATCCGAAACGACCTACTTGTGAAACAAACACACACATCAATACACATTCAAACATACATCCACACACACACACACACACACACACACATGCACACACACACACACACACACACACACACACACACACACACACACACACACACACACACACACACACACACACACACACACACACACACACACACACACACACACACAAACACACACACACACACATACACACACACACACACACAAACACAAGCACACACAAACACAAGCACATACAAACCACACATAAACTTGGCCCAACGGGTGCACGGTGCGTTAAAAAACCAATGCCCTATCTTTCTGTCCGATACTGTACGATAATATTACATTCAAACCCCAAACGACACTATTTACGTATATTGCGAGCACCAGCAATTTCAGATGATTAATAGCGAGACTGCACCACGAGGGTCGTTCAGGCGGAAATGATGCGAAAACCAGAGATATCAATTGATAAGGCGATATCGATTTGCATGAAAAAACGGCACTATAAAAAATTTTCTTGCATCACTTTCGTTAAAAAAAAAGTGTAATGATATGTAGCGACCTTAGCCGCAACAAGTTCTCTACACAACCGGCTACGTGTAGATGGAGCTGAAGGCGGCATCGGCGGCATGTTCGGGCGGCTGACACTCAGCGAGAACATTTTATGAGAAGAGAGTGAGAAGCGATCGAGACGAGCGAAGCGATGGCGAAAAAAGGCCATTCTGGTGTCGGTGATCGCGGGATACGGTGTTAAAGTAGCGGGATTATAAAAATAAATTAAATTAGTTATAGTTCAAATATATGAAAAGTTAGTTTTATTTAGTAGTTAGAAATAGTTTTTATCGGTTATTTAGTGCTAGTTGTTTCAGGCGTCATACTGCAAAGTACCGGGTCGAGCCAGGCTGCGGGAAACTTGTCGACAATCTGCGTTGACTCTGTTCAGCAAATTCTTACCTGTCGATCCACGCACTGCATGTGCGTCTGTACACACTGTTCACTTCACACTTTATCAAAACACACCGGCGCACGAGACTTATAACGAAATGCGCATCAACGCACAAACACTGCGCGCGGGACTTAGAACAAAACACGCACAACCATCTCCGGCAAAGCGTCGCGCTGTACTGGTGGTTTTGTATGCGTAGGAGGGGGGGACATACGGAGCGATGGTTCGATGCTGTAGTGTAAGCGAGACAACACGATGTGACGAGCAGTTCCAAGTTGGTGAGCTCGCTGAAAGAAGACACACACATTCACAGACGGCTCGTCAAAGCACGGTATTTGTATTGGTGTTAGTGAAGCGCGCGTGTAAAACAGAATGCGAACTCTCATCGCAGCGCGTTGCTCCGTGCTTCCTCAAGCTTCCTCATACCCCTCGGCCTGAATCACTCAAAATTTGGGGTTTCATTGTTTGCGTGGTCGTATCAGGTTGCGATGGTTAAAGCAGCGATGCAGGAGCATTAAACAACACTCGCGGGATCAATTTGTCAGAACAAAATATAGTTTCAGATCATCACTGGCAGCCATCGGGGCTCCAGGTAACGAGTGGACACAATGAATTAATTTAACATATTTGTGTTGTTTGTGCGAATTAAGATAAGACCTAAAGCGAGCGCCTACACGCGTAGTCCAAAACAGCTGAAATCATACAAAATCATGAAAAAGTCTGCGCCCTTTTTTTCCGGCGTCCTCGTGAAGTTTACCGAGCCGAACCGAATAGTTGTGTTCGATAAACATGTATGCGTATCAGGTAGCAGCATTTGTACTGCTTACCTGCCGTATGCCGCTGTGATACCGAGCGAGACGCATAGACAACGCATCAAAAGGACATGTGTAGCCGTTAGGAGATTTTTCTGTGTCTCTTTTGCCTTATCCTTGCCTTTAGATCCTGATGAGTGAAGCATGCATACCTTTCGGGTACGTTCGGGGTATAAGCTCTGCCCTTCTCATGTTAATGGTAAAGATAGAATCGTATGCCATCGGCTCTGCATTCGGGCGTGGGCAGGCCCGTGGATGCCGTCTGTTCGCACGCAAACGGCTCCACTGAACCGTGCCATTGGGAGTAATGTGCGTAACTGAGCAGTCCTCGGTCTTATCTTGCATCTTTATTTATACGATGCATTTCTTTAGATAGATTTGGTTTTACTTTCACTTTTTGTTTTGTGTCAATTATGCTGAAGATCAGTTTTTGAGTTTACATACATATGGTTGCGCCTACTCTGTAAGGTAAGTTCTGGGTTTTTGTGCTTATGCGGTGTTTTTTTCTACGCTTGCGGGTAACGGTTCTATTTGTACACTCGAAGGTACGATATTTCATCATTTATGCCTTGATGGTTGCTATTATGCAATGTTATGGTTTTACGCTTCAAGTGCGTTCTAACGGGTTTTGAGCTGAGTAATGTTTTGTTGCCCTTGAAAGTTAGTTTGTGGCTTGCATGTCTTGTAAGTGTTTTGGGATAAGGGTATTTCTGCTGATTTACATTTCCTGACTGAAAGTTGTTATTGTGTATTGTATTGTATGTGTTGTGAGTGTAATGAGAATTATGTGAACTAAGT
This sequence comes from Anopheles coluzzii, assembly GCF_943734685.1. NCBI lineage: Eukaryota > Metazoa > Arthropoda > Insecta > Diptera > Culicidae > Anopheles > Anopheles coluzzii. Next base: position 77,536,840 of record NC_064670.1, on the reverse strand, counting down.
ATAGCATATGCATGCTACAAAGACATTCTCAGTTGCCGCCTGGAAACTTGTTAAAAAAGTAAAACAATAGAAAAGTAGATAATAGATTTTTGTGTAATATCGATGTACATAATGGTTACCAGTATGAGCAGAAGAAATATGAAATACAATACAATAAATTTACACTATAGAAAGCATTAGGACCAGGTATAAACAACTACAATCTATTCCCGAGATACACGGTTCTCGACTAACGCGGATTCGGAGATACTCGGTTTGCTAAATTTGACAGTTCAAATGTCAAATCAGTACAATTTGGTTCAAGAATTGTAGAGTGCAGTATGAATTGCATGAGCAGAAGAAACATGAAAGTGGAAATTTCATACGCCATTTCCGGCTATGTCATAAGCAGCATACTTGGAGCAACGGCCGAAGTGCCAAAAAGTTGTTGCCAAATGTCCGGTCGCAGTAGACCACGAAATCTTGGTGCAATCAAACGTGGATCTGGTTTCATTGCATAATTTACCATATTCATGTTTTGAATGGCCTGCATTCCGGAGGATATGGGGTGCATGCTGTGATGCATTAGGGATCACTACAAACCGGGATAATATTAAAACACATGTCAAAGCAGTAGAATGCAAAGTAGTTGAGTGGCTTGCACACGAGATGAACGAAAAGCTCATTTATTCGAAGGTGGATTCTGCAGTGTGGTACAACATACATGTAGTTGTGGTAAATGCGCAATACGAGCTGGATGGAATAATGGTGTGCCGTACTCTTGGTAAGGCAGCGCTCTAGCAGCAATCGAACACGACATCAATCATCAAAAAGATGTGGGATTTGACATGTTCGATTTGATAACCAACAAATCGAACATGTAAAAGCCCATACATTTTTCATGTTGGATGTCGTATTCGAATCGGTTTGTTACACCTCTCACAAACGGATTAATGAATCGATTGCAAGTACTAAAGGAAACCCATCTGTTCCGAGTCGTGCTGTACTTGTATCCAAGATAAAATTTTTTGGGGTCCAAAGTACTCACCTTCGAGGAAAAGGAACAAACACAGGTATGTATGTAAGGGGTTATTCATTTCCTTTATAATGCAGAAAAAAATCTCACACTTCTCGTGGTTTAAATGAGACGCCTGCATATTCCACTTTGGCGCTGGTTCCAATAGGACCTATTGTCTTTACATTGTTTTTGTAACACTGCTTATATACAAGCCGAAAAATCCCTTCGTTTGTCTTTGTCGGTAGTATAGGTCGGATTGTAGAGCACAATACAATACAATACAATAAATTTCTTACAATACAATAAATTTACACTCTAGAAAGTATTAGGACCAGGAATAAACAAGTACAATCTGTTCCCGAGGTACGCGGTTCTCGACTATCGCGGATTCGGAGATACTCGGCTTGCTACTATAAAAACATAAACACTACGTTAAAGCTACAATAAAATTTCAAAGTATGAACAAAAACAAAATTGTACATAAACCCTATCCTATCCTAATTATATTTTCTTTTCTCTTTGGCTCAACAACCGATGTCGGTCAAGGCCTGCCTATACCCACTTGTGGGCTTGGCTTTCAGTGACTAATTAATTATGGGCCTCCCCATAGCAGGATAGTCAGTCCTACGTATGGCCGCGGGGTCTATTTGGGGATTGAACCCATGACGGGCATGTTGTTAAGTCGTACGAGTTGACGACTGTATTACGAGACCGGCTCGATCCTAATTCTATACTAAATGCTAACTATTTACAAGACTATCTACTATCTAACTAGCTATTAACTAACTAAATACAACTATTTACAAAATAAAATGTTCAGTGCGGATCCCCATCGCGACGGTTGGCCCGGTTGGCCAACACAAACTCCTAGGCATCTAGCATGCTTCGCTGAATTTTTGAGGTCACAACACGCTGTTCCTCTGACGTGAACCTCGTCAGGAATTCAGCGACCCAGCGACCAAACACATTCTCCGAGGAGTTTGCATTGGCCATCGTGGCCTCCGCCGCGCGTGTGAGGGCCTTGCTCATACGAAGCCCCTCGTCGCAAGGGGTTTGTATTATATTCTGTATACTTTAGTGATACTTTTTATTGGCACGTGTGCTTTGGTTTAGGAGCGTGTGAGAAGTGGTCCGTCCCTAACTAGATCGACGCACTCGATCCTATCGTCTAGCTAGATCGGCCCATCCGATCTCCTCTCTTCATTAGATCGGCGACCCCATCCTATCTTCGGCGCATCCGATCCTCTCTCGTAATCAGATCGGTGCATCCGATCTTATCACCTAGCTCGATCCTAGCTCCTGGTTGATACGGTTTGGAACTATGCTAAGTGAGTAGAGTGGTTCCCGTGCCTGATGCATAGATGTCGCTACGATCACTACAGGTTCGTCGACGACGCCGTCCTTGCCGAGGATGGGACAGGTTTTGGATGGGAGAGGCTTGGGAAGGACGGGGGACTTGATGAGGAATGGTGACCTGAGAAGGGGAGGGAAGGGGAGAATTTCGGGAGGATGTAGGATGACGGATTGGTTGATGGAAGTTGGAGGAATTTGATTTGGACTGAATAGGTTGGGTTGGTTGGGACTGAAGAGGTTCGTTGGGACTGAAGGATTGGATGGGAAAAGGGCTTGTAGGGCCGGGGCTAAGGGAAGAATAAGGTGGATCATACTCAATGTATGCGTGATCGGCAAGGGTCCGGGTTCGTAATGGACTTATTACACCACATGTCCACCTCTTACTGTCCTGATGCTCGTAGTCTTTTTTGTGTATATTAAATATCAAAACGGGGACTCTACTCCAATTTTACTGACAAACATCTTCACATCAACGATGGATGGAGTGAGTAATTGAAATCGAACTGTTACACCGCAGCTCATGGAAAGGTCGCTTCGCATCGATGTACGCATTTACATTTATCATGCACACTTAAACACACATCACGCTAATAATCACCACTGTTCATGTATGTCATCTCGTCGCCCCGCACGGTCGTCTGAGGAGTTTGGTCGTGGAAGCACGAATTCACTAGGAATGTGACATGCTTTTAACGAAGCTCACAAATGTAGAGAATGCAGGGCGCCGGTAACGCATTCGCGATTATGTGCATGTACAGCAGCCCGTCAAAGCGCGGCTAAGAAGGTATGAGAAATAACCGCTGGTGCCAGACGCTCAAGATGAATCCGTCCGTGCGTGTGCATCCGATTGATAAAGCGCAGCGTTGTGACGAAGAAGAATATGTTCACGATGATGATGAACGCGATCGGGGTAAGAACACGGCAATGCCCAGCCAGCTAATGTTGTCTTGTCCCTCGAAAAAGCTTTCCCTTACGCTTTGGTGGGTATACGCACCAGCAACGCTACGATTGCTTCCGGGGAGGTCGAGATAGTAGTGATCAAACACGGAAATGGCCGCCACCGTTCCAATTTCAAACATAGTTAAATTGTTTTGTATTGTATTGTTTATTGCGGAAGTAATTGGCCGAGCGAGGTGGCCTTATTACTTAATACTACCCTATAACTTAAATCTAGTAATACATAGCTTATAAGTAACCGAACAAATACATAACATTACGCACAGTACATTATACAGCTACAGTGGCGCGTTAAACGGTGGGCGGCGATCTAGGGGGCCCCGTCATTGTGGATATTCGACTTAGTATCGATTCTACCCCTCCCCCCCTCCCCTCTGGATGGGAATTTTACCATCTATTTGAAAAAGACTAATTTTTAATTAATTCATTATTCCCATCGCTTCTCTCACTGTAGTTTGTCGAGGGCCCGGACTGCAGAAAACCTACTACTCAAAGCCGCACATTAAAGGTTTCAAGAAATCTGCCAATACTTGCATCAAAGTATCAAGCGACACGCGCGCACAGCTCAAATCAATACCTCATCATCGTTGGCGTACAGTATTGGACAGAGCGAGAAACCGTCAATTTTTGCTGGTGTGGATGGCCTGTACACGAGACACCCAAACCCAAAACCACGCAGAGCAACTTTCTGTTAAAATGCAATGCACAGAACGCTGCGCTTAACTACCACCGAAAACCCGTTACACAACACAAGCATACAACACACCCAAACAAAAATTTAAAGGCCCCGAAACACAATATCAATACACCGGCTCGTAGCCGGTAAAATTAGCAGGAAAAATTCACTAACACCAAGCAAGCAACGGTGCTCCAGTGGGTAGAAGTTTCATTCGAGAAACGACTCCATCGATATCGAGGTGTGCGCTTTTCGATTTGGCTTGGATGAAACGTGCCTGTGCTTGTCTGGGGGCCCCTATACTTGTTTTGCAGATGTGTGCCGAAAACAGACAGCTGTTTTCACGCGAAAAATGGTATTCACCTCTCAAGCCCCGTCAGTAAGGGCCCCCGTCGGTAAGGAGGCCACGTAGGTATGGGCCCCGTCGATAAGGAGGCCCCGTCCTTTTGGTGTCTTGGTGTGGATGGTCGGTGCACGAGCTCACCAAAAAATCGCGGAGACACTTGCTGCTAAAATCCAATGCACAGAACACAGAACAGAACGCTGCGTTTAACCAAACCCGTTACAACAGCCACAAGCACACATCATACACAGACAAAAATTTAAAGGCCCCTAAACAAAATTTCAATACACCGGCTCGTAGCCGGAGAAATTAGCAGGAAAAACTGACACCAAGCTCGCGTCGCTTTAAAAAGCCTAGAAAGGTCGTTTGGTCAACGGTGCTTCAGTGGGTTGAGGTTTCATTCGAGAAATGGTTAAATCGATGCCATTGTGAGCGCTCTTGGCTGGGATGAACCGTCCTGTTCTTGTATACGGGGCCCCTGCTACCGCTTTGCGATTGTGTGCCGAAAGCAGACAGCTGTTTCACACGAAAAATGGTATTCACATTCCTGGCCTGGTATAGTGGATTGTGTGTGTCTTTTAATGCAAAAACTAAAATTTTCATTCTTGACCCTAATCGAACACCTCAAGTTTGTGGACCGAAGAGAAGGGGAAATGGGAAAGGTTTCAGTTAGAAGGAAGGGGGGAAGGGTATAAAAATACTCAAGGGATCTATGGACCACCCGACAGATAAAGAGAACGAAATTTTCAGGCGAGGGGTAGGTAGAAACACGCGGTGGGGGTCCGGCCCGAGATCGGATCCGAAGTCCGTTGTTTTGGGCTCGAAATTAAAAATGGCGGATGGAGCGCTACCACGGAGAGAATGCGCTCTCTTGGTTGCCTTTAAAATACACGAGGCGCTCTCGCTGTAAAGGACGCTCGCTCGCGCTGTTTCATCGTATTTTCCTCATACCCCTTCCTTCCCGTTTCTTTCGGCTTGCGCAGCGCTGAACTGGTACCCCCTCCCGCTCGTTTCTTTCGTAGCGCGCTGTGCGCTTTCCTTCATTCGGACTTGGTGCACCCGAATCAAAACAAAAACTTGAACACATCAAACTCGGTTTATATTTTATCACTTTTATTGAAAATAAAACCACATTTAAATAAAATACATAGCTTCACACAATCTTGCTTCAAACCACACACATTAATAATATAAAAAAAATCGTCGTATTTCAAATAGCCGTCTAACTGCGTGGATCCCGTTGTTGATGTTCAATACAGCAAAAAAAAAAACATTGAAAAAAAAAAAACAGCGCAAATCACACATTTAAGATAAATGGCGAAAGAAAAGCGCAGCTTCATTTCAATGTGCACAACACTTCAACACTTAGCGAAACTTCGATCGCCCGGGACTTAGGCTAACCGTAGCAATAGACGATGCGCAATCTCAGATTGCGCATAAATTTATCTGTCAAACGGGTCGGTTTGATATATAAAAAAAAACATATATCCTGTAGATAAAACGAATATATGCGCAATTTGAAATTGCGCATCGTGTAATAATACGGTTACCGACATAAGTCATTTCGCGTAGCCAACCCTGAGCTATAAACGTCATTTCCATACATTTTCAGATTGCGCCAAGATTGCGCATAAATTTTCAAGATTATATGTCCGAGATATATATATTTTTTTTGACAGATAAATATATCAAACCGACCCGTTTGACATATAAATATATGCGTAATCTGAGATTGCGCATCGTCTATTGCTACGGTAACACGCGCGCAGCCTTTCACGGCGAACGCTTGAGCTGAACTGACGATTTCGTGTGGTGGCAAGAAGGGGAGCGCACAGAGGAACACTCGCTGCACTAGTGCGAGCAAGACATCGACATCAGCATGCCGCTGCGAGAAAACTAAACTGAGCGCGCTGGATGAAAGTGAACGCACACATTCACACATGTGTAATTGTGTGAGTGCAAAAACTGTGTAGAAAACAAAACACGCTCGCGCCTCCGCGTAATTCCGCGTATTTCCAACCGTCTCTCCATGCTTCTACATGCCCCTCGCCTGAAAGTCGCACACTTTTTCATTCTCATTGCTAGTAGGGAATGCTCATTTATATATGGTTTTTATCGAATATTTCAATTTTTGCGAATAAAACAAGACCCAAAACCGTTACAGCTGCATCTACATACAGCCATACACAGCCATAATACGAAGAACAATCTCCATTGCCTCGGCCATTTGGGGCCCCGTTGATGATCCCGTCAATTGAGGGGCCTCTTCCATTCGGTGTTGTTAACCCAATATACCCCCATTTTCTCCCCGGGGATTATGTTTACTAGGCATGGGCAAAACGATTCTTTTCACCGAACGCGAACGAACTAGTTCGCTCACCAAAAAGAACCGAACGCGAACGAAGATTCTTTCGTTCTTTGTTTCGTGAGATTTTTATTCACAAAGAACACTCGTTATCTTTTTCATTTACCCACCATAGACGCATACTGTAGCCAAAGAAGTACTCATTCTGCGGTTGAAACCAATCATTTAAAAACATTAAACACTCGGCTGTCTGGTCAACACAATCCATCGCAAAACCGACCAAAAACTAGCATGTAAAAAACTAATACGAGCAAAAATGTCTCCTGCATATATTGTACCCCATGCCTTATACACACTTAAGGATTCTATTTAAAAAAAACTACTTAAATATGGATCAACATGATGAGCGCAATCAATTCAGTTCATTCGCGAACAATGACTAATCCGTTTGAACGGGCTCGATCTATTGAATTGTATAGGTATAATTTCCATACCAACAGAACACAGATCGAACACAAATGAGCCAGTTCGAACGTGTTCGATGAATTCAGTTGTGTAGGTACGATTTATACACCAACAGAACACAGATCGAACACCAGTTCGAACGCGTTCGATGAATTCAGTTGTGTAGGTACGATTTACACATCAACAGAACACAGATCGAACACTAACGGATCAGATCGAACGCGTTCGATGAATTCAGTTGTATAGGTACGATTTACACACCAACAGAACACAGATCGAACACTAACGGATCAGATCGAACGCGTTCAATGAATTCAGTTGTGTAGGTACGCTTTACACACCAACAGAACACAGATCGAACGCCAGTTCGAAAGGGTTCGATGAATTCAGTCGTATAGATAGGGGAATTTGAGGCAAGTGTGCCATACGGGGCAAGAGTGCCACCAAGCATTTTTCCTTAAAAACTTTAGTTTAATGATCAATTGTGTATACAGTTGGTTCCTTTCCAATGACTAGGTATACTGAGCCGAATTTCATATAGACCAATCGATATTCCCCATTGTTTTGAACTGATTTGTGTTGCGTTTCAAAATTGAGCAGAATACTATAATTTTTTAATCCAACCAAATAAGCTCTCAAAAATCATGCGAACAATCAACCGAGAAAATATTTACACCACCGTATAGCTGAGAAAACGTGAAAATTTTTGTGGGGTTAGTTGAAAAAAACTTTCTTTTTGTCACTGAAAAATTCCATTTCGAAAAAAGTAACAACCTTTGGGGCAAAAGAGCCATCTCTATTTGGGGCAAGTGTGCCACCATCTTTCATAGGCGCGAGCTGTCAAAAATTTATACATTGTTGTAGCGTGCTGCGGAATGGTGCGCTATTGTGAGCGGATTCCACGCCAGAAAAACAGAACAGTAACAAACCATATTGTGGTACAGTTGGTGGTCAAAAAGGGTTCATTGGTGACTCAAGACATGTAGGAATACATACACTAGTGGTACAAACGTAATAATTTCCAATTATCTAAGAAATACGGTTATTTCAACCAGGTGGCCGTCTTGCCCCATACGAGTGGCACTCTTGCCCCATAGCCCAAAAAACAACGTCTTTTTGGACCCTGTTTAAAACGCTTCAAAAACTGTTTTGTTTGCACTTTTTTCAAGCGAAACTCATTTATAAGTGAAGAAATAGATGTAAAATGGTTATGAGATTTAAATCGGCTTTTGAAAAACACGTTTTAGTGAGGTATAACTTGAAATGCTTAAGGTGGCACACTTGCCCCAAGTTCCGCTATTCTTCCCTTAAACGATTATTTCGTACTTAAACTGTATTATTACTGTCATTTTGATTATTGCTGATTTCGTTTTCACATGCATATACTTGCTCGGTTATTACAGCTTCTAACATCGTTGAACACGCCTTGCTGCACATTTTTTTATCTCCCATAAATCCATCTTTTTTATATCGAGGATTAAGCAAAATAGACTGCGCTATAATTCCTTCGAATGTCATTTCGAATTTGTCTTTTTAATTTCTAATCCTCATAATCTAATCCTTGTAAAATGAAATCTATTAAATTACGTATTTATAGTTTAGTATTTTTTCGTGCCTTTTCCGTCTGTAGCTTCAGAAGTTTGCAAAATGAAACTATTTGGAAAATCGTGGGTGATTTTTCTGCACATACGTCCTGAGTGGCAAGACCAAAAAATTCTAATAATTATACTGCTTGTAGAGCAAGCAGTCTGCGTCCTGAAGATTTGATTTGATGTTTAAAAATCTATGCAAGAAACAATTGGTTCTTTGTTTGCAAAAATCTACTGAGCATTTCTTAAGTTGAGTTCCAGCGTGTTATTACATCTTGTTTTAATTTTAAAACTGGAACTTTTAAATGTGTTTGCATTTCCTGAAGTTTAAGACATGCTGTTGTTTATCAACAGCGGCTCTAATTTGACAGCTGCGTTGTGGTGAAGAGGGGGGGGGGGGGGTATGAACAGACAGACAGAGCATTTCACGTTTGGTGAACAGTAAACTTGAAATGCCGGGGGCTCCTACAATAACCAGTCACAGATTCTAAAATTTTTGTTGGCGGGGGGGGGGGGGCAGGCGGGGGTGCAAATGATACGCCAGCTACGGGGCCCCAACATCCATCCTTTCGGGGGCCCTTGTCGCTAGTACTGTGACTATACAGCATACATGTAATACATACGGCATACTATAGACTAGCGATCTACGGGGCCCCAGACGGCCGCCTAGTCTGCCTACCGTTAGATCCGCCACTGGAACCTGCGCAAGTTAAGTGGAATGACTGCAATCGGGTTTGCGCGAGGTTTAAAACGGACACGAAGACGAAAATCGACCTATTTCTACCATCGCGCGAAGAGATGCAAGTTTAGTGATTTTTTTAATACAGTTGAAGTGAATTAAGAAAACTGAAGTTTCAACTTTTTACCAAGCGAAAGAAAGAGATTTGTTGCTGGACGCAACACATGCTTTGGAGCTTTTCTTAAAATGACGAACTATTGCTTTAACTTTTTCAATTGTTTTGATATGGTTTTTTGAATTCCATTTTTGATAATTAAATTTAATGAAGGCGCAAAACTTGCAATGTGCTGTATATTTAACATAGAAACAGCTAATTTTATGTTTTTATCATTATCTGTGACAATAGCAACAACTTTTTTTTTAATTTCAAAATTTTATACCACTTCATTTATCCAAGATTGAATATTATGGGCAGAATGATCTTCAAAATACTGGGAGCATTCTAAAAGATAGGAATCTAATTTTCCATTTTCTTTATGAAGTGTGATGTCACCGCGCAAAAACTTATCATGTCAACAATAGTCCACGCGTATGTTGTTAAAGCCAATTTCAAATTTCACTTTCTCTCTAACGGTTAGTATCGTTGCTTGCTATATCGACGGAATTAACGCATTAGATAATGTTTTCCTGCTTGGAATCTCGTAGTTATGATTTATTTTTTGAATTATTTTATAAACTGTTCCTCTTCTACTATTGAAAATGGATGACAGCCTATGCAAATCATCGAAATCAACTTATTATCGAAACCTTTTTTTGGCTTACAGCTATTGGTCGAGACAAAAACCTACCTAAACTCTCTGTTATTTTTTTACCGGATGTTGCCACAGCTGATACTTCCACTGTAGGTTCTATAGCTCTATGCGACTCACCTAATCTAGATTTTTTTGTGATTGGTACAGTGGGATGCTTTCTCGCTAAATGACGCTTCATGTTTGCTGTCGAATTTTTCCTGTACACAAAGTTATTAAGACAGTAACAGCATTTTTAATTTTTTTAAAAATGTAATCAAATCTCGGCATTCAATTCCTTATTTGAAGACATCTTGAATTTTGTGAATCTAAAATAGAGCAAGAGTTGTTTGCTTTTTATTTAATTATTTATTCAAACTAAATGTTTTCAATAATTGGTATCTGTTTGATTCAATGTATACATAATTCGTCAAAAGTCTCTTGGGAGATTTCTTACTATAAAAAAGTTACACTTCTTTGATTTCCATAACTAACCACCATTTATCGATGCTAAGTGTTTTGATGAATAGTAGGTTCTAAGCTTTCAATTGTGCATCGAATGTCGTTGTCATTGCTTTTCCGCATGCGTATGTCATCGGACGTCAACATGTTGTGTAGGATTTGATAACGAACGATAGACAACAAAGCGCAACAATTTCACAAAAAGCAATGACACTGGCTTAAGGTTTAAAAAAAACTATTTTTGTCTCGTTGTCATCAATCAGATACACACATACATAGTTACGTAGACCGAATAGCTGAGTCCACGTAATAAGAAGCCAACACGTGGACACGCGCACCGAGCAACGACCGCATCACCGGAACACGCGCGCATAGCAACATGACGCGCATAGCAACGGGAACCGGCACGTGGACACGCGCATACCGGATATGCAGAGTCAGCAGCTATAGGGTAGAATCGAAGGCTAGGTGCATTGTAGAATTTAAGAAATAAGTCAGTTGTAATTTGGATCAGCTCAGTGTAAGAAGCGCTTGCGCTTAAGCAATAAAGTTTTTTTTTATGAAACGTGAAGCCTTGCACTTATAATTGGCGCAGCCGTCCGGAGTGATTTAAGTGAGTGTAATTGTGTCAAAAGTGGAAAAGTAAGAGACTGGAAAAACTCTAACTAAAGTGATCCCGCAAGTGATAAAAGTTATCCAACGCATCCGGAGCAACACAGGAAGACAACATCGATCGAAGCTGTATTCCGCCGAGGAGTTGAGGATCCCCCACGCAGTTACCCACCTGGAAGGAAAACCAGCATCGTTAAATCACGAACCCGCGACACGACAGCAAGAAAAAAAATCGTAAGTAATTCTTTTATTTTCATAAAAAGTGCAACAGTGTTTCAGTGGAAATCAGTGCTTGAAAAACCAGTTTTACTCGCGTCCTTAGGAAATACTACCAGATAGGTTTCTTAGGTAGAAAGTGACTCACTACCAGATAGGAGTAGCTTTTTCTCATCGTGGGAGTACTACCAGATAGGGCCCGTGATACAAAGAAAAGAAAGAGATCAACCCAGTGTCGTACACAACGAAAAATTCGTACATGAAAGCAACTGAAAGGTTCGATTCTCACAGAGATCTTTCAACCTCCGATAATCTTGAAACAGAAGGAGACAAAATGGAAGAGATCGCAACACAATTGGTCGAGATGATGCGAGCCATCACTTCTCTCCAGAACCAATACACAGAGCTAAGCGCAAGTACCTCATCAAGTAATGCAGGTAATAATAGGGCATTTGACGATTATTTTCGCATTCCTGACCCTATAAAATCATTGCCAACTTTTGAGGGCAATCGGAAACAACTAGCATCATGGTTATCAACCGCCGATAACACACTAGCTTTGTTTAAAGACCTAGTACCTGCAGCAGTGTACCAAATGTACGTTACTGCAGTAACAAACAAAATTTGTGGGAAAGCAAAAGACATCCTATGTCTTTCAGGAAGTCCACAAAATTTCGACGAAATTAAAGAAATTTTAATTTCTTCGCTAGGTGACCGACAAGAATTGTCCACCTATAAATGCCAAATGTGGCAAAATAAAATGACCGATGGGATGAGTATTCACAAATATTACCACCAAACTAAAGAAATTGTGCAAAATATTAAAACCCTTGCAAAACAAAACGAACAATACCGCACAAATTGGGTTGCAATCAATGCATTCATCGATGAAGACGCACTTGCTGCATTCATCGCTGGACTTAGAGGAAATTACTTTGGGCACGCCCAAGCCGCTCGACCTAAAGACATTGAGGATGCGTATGCATTCCTTTGTAAGTTCAAAGCGACAGAACAAAATGCAGGCAGCCTTACCAAAAATATTCAAACCCCATCTAATAAACCACCTTTTAAGAATAAATTCAACAAAAATGAAAGTACCAGTTATAATAAACCAACTAAAGCCATTTCAGAAAAGAAATTTTCAATCAAAAACTCAGATAAACCTGAACCAATGGATGTAGATGCTTCAATGCGCAGTAAATACGCACAAAATAAAAAGCAATTCCACAACAACGAGGTTGAAACGGAACAAGAGTCCAATGACAGTGACAGTGATGATGAAACTGACCATTTTAACGAAGTAAATTTTCGCCTAGCAGGAAGTCTGAAAAACAATACTTAAATTCCAAAAAGAAATACAACTATCTCCCATATTTACGCACTAAACAAGGTCTCAATCTATTGATCGATTCCGGCGCAAATAAGAATCTTATCCAACCAGGTGTTTTAAAAACAAAAAAGGAAATCGACAGATCGAAATCACTAACATAGTGGGAAAACAAATTATAGATACCTGCGGAAAAACAAACCTTTTATACAAGGAAATTCCCTCACAAAAATATTACGAATTAAAATTCCACAATTTTTTCGATGGATTGATTGGCTCACAATTTTTAGCAGAAAATGAAGCTATTCTCAATTACCGAAAACAAACACTTGAAATTTCAAAAGTAATTATGCCATTTGAAAAATATTTCCCTAACGAGAAAAACTATAACCATGTAGTAACTCTCCCAACCAATACGGACGGAGAATGGATTGTTTACGAACCGACTAAACTTTGTAAAAAAATTACAGTTCAGCCAGGCGTATACTCAGCCAAAAATAAAAAAAAAACTACAATTTTACTACAGACAAATAGACCAAAACCCCCTAATATACAACATAAAGCGTTAGAAATTACAGTAAATAATTTCGAAACTGTTACTCCTTTACCCATGAAACCCGAATCAAAAATTACAAGCGAAATGCTGAGCGAAATAATTCGTACATCTCATCTTTCAACTTTGGAAAAAGACCATCTTTTTAGAACAATTATTAAAAATCAGAACGTTCTATTAAAAGCAGGAGAAAAACTTTCAGCTACACCAGATGTTAAACACAAAATAACTACCACTAATGATGCACCAGTTTTTACAAAATCATATCGATATCCACACGCATTTAAAAATGACGTAGAGGAACAGATTAATGAACTACTACGAAATGGTATCATAACCCATTCGACAAGCCCCTATTCCTCGCCAATATGGGTAGTCCCCAAAAAGGTTGATGCCTCGGGAAAGAGAAAAATAAGAGTAGTAATCGACTACCGCAAGTTGAATGAAAAGACCATTGACGAAAAATTCCCCATCCCACAAATTGAAGAAATACTAGGCAGTTTGGGTAAATCAGTTTATTTTACAACACTTGACCTCAAATCAGGATTCCACCAAATCGAGATGGATTCTAACGATAAAGGGAAGACAGCGTTTTCTACAGCACAAGGCCACTTTGAGTTCAATCGAATGCCTTTTGGGTTGAAAAACGCCCCAGCTGCTTTTCAACGCGCTATGAACAGTGTGCTAACAGAACTGATAGGAAATATTTGTTTCGTGTACCTCTATGACATTATAATCATCGGTAAAAACTTGGAAAACCACATAGAAAATCTAAACACAGTTTTAGAAAGGCTTTCAAAATTTAACCTCAAAATTCAACTAGATAAGTGCGAATTCCTTAGAAAAGAAACTGAAAAGAAATTTTTAGGACATTTTATTACTCAGGAAGGTATAAAACCGAATCCAGATAAAATCACCCAAATCCTAGAATGGAAACTGCCATCAACACAGAAAGAAATCAAACAATTCTTAGGTTTATCAGGCTACTATCGCAGATTCATCAAAGACTATTCAAAATTAACAAAACCTCTTTCAAAATGCCTAAAAAAGGATACTAAGATAAACACGCAAGATGAAGAGTATAAAACATCTTTCAATAGTCTAAAACAAATTATCGCTTCGGATCAGATATTAGCATACCCTGATTTCGAAAGACCGTTCATTCTAACAACCGATGCAAGCAACTACGCTCTTGGCGCAGTTTTATCGCAAATCCAAGAAGGAAAAGAGCGACCAATTGCATTCGGAAGCAGAACATTAAACGAAGCCGAATCCAGATACTCCACTACAGAAAAAGAAGCCTTAGCGATTATTTGGTCTGTCCAAAAGTATAAATCTTATTTGTATGGTCATAAATTCACACTCGTTACTGACCATAAACCTCTTACATTCATCAAAACATCCACTAAAAACTCAAAAATTCTTCGCTGGCGCCTAGAACTCGAGAATTTCGATTTCGACATCCAATACAAGGAAGGAAAGGCCAACGTAGTAGCAGACGCGCTAAGCAGGAAAACGGAAATTCTTAAAAATACCAATATTAACCAAGATTCTTCCATTTCAGGCACTCCTAAGAACAATGTTTCCAATACAATTGACGTCAACTTCGAAGAATCATCATCTATTTCAGAATCCCTTCAGCATAATAACCCCTCACCGAACAATACTAACTCTGATTCACAAACCATGCATTCAGCTGATACATCCGACGATTATTTTATCCATTTCTCCGAGAGACCAATCAATTACTACAGAAATCAGATAATTTTCCGAAAATCCCATATAACAACTGACATTACGGAAACCCCTTTTAACAACTATAAAAGAGCAATTATTTGCAGAAATGATTTTGACGAATTAACAATACTAGATTCTCTAAAAAATTTCCACAATAACAAACAAACCGCGATTATGGCACCGGACGAATCAACTATTTCACTCATTCAATCCGTTTATCGACAATACTTCAACCAACATGGACATTTTGTTCTTACACACTTACAAGTAGAAGACGTTAGTAACGAACAACGCCAAGACATCATCATAGCTAAAGAACACGAACGCGCCCATAGAGGTATTCACGAAGTTCATAATCAACTAACAAGATGCTATTTCTTTCCACACATGATGACAAAAATTAAAAAACTAATTAATCTTTGCAAGATCTGTAACGTACACAAGTATGAACGCAAACCGTATAACATCAAAATCACACCCCGACCTATTGAAACAACCCCTTTCAGTCGCGTTCACATCGACATCTTTGGAATCGACAAACACAACTACTTAACGTTCGTATGTGCTTTTTCAAAATTTTTACAAACCATAGAAATTCCGTCCAGGAACTTGACAGACATAAGAAAAGCTCTTGCTCATTTTATTACAACGTTTGGCGCACCGAGAAAAATTATTTGCGATCACGAAACCACATTTAGAAGTCTTCAACTTCAATCATTTTTAGCCAATTTAGGAACAGAATTAGAATTTTCTTCATCCTCCGAAACCAATGGACAGGTAGAGCGAACACACAGTACAATTATAGAATTGTTCAACACCAATAAACACAAGTTCAGAGATTTAAGCTCTCCAGAGATCATAAAAGTAGTGACAGCACTATACAACGAAACAGTTCACTCCTCAACAGGATTCACGCCCAACGAAATCATTTTTAACAGAACTAGCAATCGGAATCCAGAACAAATAATTCAAACCACTAGAAACATTTACGAAAAAGTATCCCAAAAGCTCCACAATGCAAGTAGAAACATGCAGAAATATAACGATGAAAAAGAAACACCACCGGAAATAGAGACAGGTAAACAGATATTTGTAAAGAAAGGCGTTAGGAAAAAATTAGACCCGCGATTCAACGAAAAAACTTGTCTTAATGCGAATGATAAAACAGTTACAATGGCAAGAAATATCAAGAGGAACAAAAACAAGTTAAGGAGAATCAAGTCCCAGTAATACGTTCTTTCCGTTTTCTTTATCTTTCCCAGGCTTGGAGATCGAAAATGCAATACTTTCCGATAACATTCATGCTAATCCTGCTTACACAACTCTCGCAAAGTAAAGAATTAGAAATCATAGATTTGAACAGGCAACCGATATTTTTTCTTAAAACCAGAACTTGTAGATTACAAACAGGAAGCATAAAATTCATACATCCTATAAACATGTTAACCCTTGAAAATGCTATTAACACCATTACACACTTTTCGTACGAAAACATTAATAACGAACTTAAAGAAATTGTCAGACTAAAAGTAAAATTATTGTACTCAAACTTCCAACAATTAAAACCTAAACATAGAACAGCTAGAAGTCTAGAAATCTTAGGAACAGCTTGGAAATGGATAGGAGGAAGTCCTGACGCCGACGACCTCAGAATCATCAACACCACAATGAACGAGCTAACCGAGAACAACAACAAACAGTACCGAATCAACAAACAGTTCGATCACAGGCTACGAACCCTCACTGACACCATAAATCAATTGACAAAAGAACGAGAACAAGTAATGCTGAATGAACTAGAAACCATTAAAACCATAATGAACATCGATATCATCAACCATGTTTTAGAAGAAATTCAAGAAGCAATCAGTTGGACTAAAGTATCAGTAGTTAGCAACAAGATTCTATCATCACCAGAGATAAACTCCATCAAAACAATACTAGAAGACCAAGGAGTAAAAGTCGAATTACCAGATGAAGCGCTAAAGCTAGTACAACCAATTATCGCGATCAACTCGAATTCGATACTCTACATACTGAAGATCACTCAGCTAGCTGATGAAGAAGCAACAATGCTTGAAGTATTTCCTCTCAGTATCGATAACAGAATCATAGTAGAGACTCCGACGCACCTTATAAAAACACAGAACAAAGTGTTCAAACCAGCCAAACCTGATGAATACATCCAAAACCAATAAAGGGAGTACATCGATAAATGCACATCCAATCTCATCCTAGGGAGAAAAAGCGATTGTTCTACTGCAAGAAAGAACAACACGACGATAAAGCTAATATCCGATGGACTTATCATTGTCGACAACGCAAAAGGAGCAGCCCTGAGTTCAAGCTGTGGACCCGATGATAAACTCGTCTCCGGAAATCTTCTAATACGCTTCAACGATTGCGAGGTAACGATAATGAATCAAACATTTTCTTCTAAGACTATCTCCAGCACAGTAGAGCCATATTGGGGAGCAGTATCCATCACCGAAGTCAGATGGCAACACCATAAACCGATGATAAAGCAAGACGCATTCGAGAACATTGGAACGATGCAGCATTCTTATCTCCAGCAGTTCAACAGCGCATGGAATTGGAGCCTACTTGGAGGAGTATTGGTCTCAACAATCTTCACGTTATCCCTGGCGATCTTCGTTTTCACGTTCTACAAACGATCGATACGGACCATCGCAGACGTTCTACCGAAAATAGCGGACGCATGAGGACACGCTCTTCTTTACCCCCCCGAGGAGTTACGTAGACCGAATAGCTGAGTCCACGTAATAAGAAGCCAACACGTGGACACGCGCACCGAGCAACGACCGCATCACCGGAACACGCGCGCATAGCAACATGACGCGCATAGCAACGGGAACCGGCACGTGGACACGCGCATACCGGATATGCAGAGTCAGCAGCTATAGGGTAGAATCGAAGGCTAGGTGCATTGTAGAATTTAAGAAATAAGTCAGTTGTAATTTGGATCAGCTCAGTGTAAGAAGCGCTTGCGCTTAAGCAATAAAGTTTTTTTTATGAAACGTGAAGCCTTGCACTCATAATTATATATATAAACCTGTTTCCAGCTACGTTCGAATCTCGTGCCGTTTGCATCGAATCGCAAACCGCCTGCTTCGAAATGCATGGCACTACGGTCGAATCGTGTGCCACTACGATTGAATCGTTTGCCACTACCATTGGATCTCTGAAAGCAAGAGCATAGAAAACGGGGTTTCCACGTTTGAAAGCTGTTTCCTTCTTCACCGATGGCATTTCGTTGTTAAATACTAATAAAAGGTATGTATCCACTAAGTACAGGTAAAAACCACGAATATTAGTTGAAAATATGAATTTTACCATCAACAACGAACCACGATATTCGTTGATAACAAAGATGTTAGGTGTAATGATATAGTTACGTGCCTAGCTACTCATTACATCTCATTTTTATGTTACTCATTGATGCGAAATACGCAAAAAAATCATATTATTCTGGTGTAATCGATCAGATCGAACACCAGTTCGAACGCGTTCGATGAATTCAGTTGTGTAGGTACAGTATCGGACATTAAGATAGGACCCTTTTTTTCAATGCACCGTGCACTTGTTTTGCCACGTTACTTGTGTTTGTGTGTGTGTATGTGTGTATGTGTGTGTGTGTGTGTGTGTGTATGTGTGTGTGTGAGTGTGTGTGTGTGTATGTGTGTGTGTGTGCATGTGTGTGTGTGTGTAGTAGTAGAAAGAGAGTGTGCTTTTTAATGTGTATTTGCAAGTGCGCGGGTTTGTGTCTGAAAATGATGTCATATTGCGTTGAAATTATTCTTATTATGTGTGTTATCATGTGAAACATTGTGCGTTTACACTTGGATAAAAACTAAAGTTTGCATCGACAGCAGCGCTTGTTCCTCGGACGAAAACGCAGGTGTTCTGTTTCATGAATGTGAATGCGACACCGGTGCGAAATGGACACGCGCACAATAGCAATGAACTCGGCATTCCCTCACAGGTGTTTCTCCAGTGCACGCCATTGAAAGGCCTTCGTGCATCTCTGCGTTGCACGTTGTGTGCGAATGGTAAACTTTGTGCGTGCATTGAGCTGGCGCGCAGTTATTCTTTTCAATGGGCGTTTTGTTTCATGAGCGCGGCAGTATTCTTTTCTCGATTTTGAAGGGAAGACGCTTACTCGCGTACTCGTTGATAGTTTTTATCCATGCGATGTTTTCGCTGCTCCAAAACGATGTAATTCATCGCGTATAGAAGTAGAACGCAGGCAGAGCACGGGATCAGCCGTGTCCAAGTTTTTAACCAGCGCGTTCTTGACGGTCCAAGCAAGCAATGTTAGTAACAATGGGTCGAGGTAAACGTTGTACTGATCATCAGCGCCATATGTAAAAGCGAATGGCTGCTGCTGGCATTAAGCGCAAAAGGATCGAGTTCGTAATGGAACGATCGCGCACTTTTGTGGCAAACGCGCTTCGGACAACCGAAACGTGCTTAGGGCTTGGTACTTGTTGCGACGCAGCGTATCGCAACGCATTGCGTGACGCAAGCTGGTACCTGTTCGCTGCGTTCTGCATAGATATGTCAAACACATCTGACAAAGAAAAACGTAAACAAACATAAATAAAACAGATAATGGTTTGGTTTAGATAAACGGAGTGATAGATTTCTTTACTGATTGCTGCTAAATAAACCATTAAATTAAATTGTTTGAAACATCACTAATTGAAATAAAGGTAATTTATTATATCTACTCATAAAGAGTTACGAGACAAACTGTATCAAGACAGTAAACTTGGTGTAGTACGGTAGTTACAGCGTCTGGTCCTTCAAACGACAATACGGCCAGTACAAGTCGAAAAAGTAAACGTCGAACGTTTACACCATTATCGCTTTTATCGGAAGTTGGTTGAAACCATTAGACTGAAAATAGATTTACATAACATCTCGCAAATGAGGTTCGCTGTAAAATCCCGTTTCTACTGGAAATTTGCACTAAAATCATGTCCTCTGCTAACTCAACTGCTAATGTAACTGCAAATTAACATACTTTTTTTTCTTTTTAAGGATGTTCGACGAGATTATCTGTAGCATTGTTGCAGAACCTAACCTGGTACTTCAGTATTTTCTTGCAAAACGACGTCGATCTAATGCCAGTATTAAGCAAATTTATGCCGACAGGACGAAGTATGGAGAGTTCCATACTCTATTCAACCAGCTCCTGGAAGATGAAGTTTCTTTTTTTCAATATATGAGGATGCCTAAAGAAACATTCTTTTACATTCTCAAAAAAATTGCCCCAAGCTTAGCGAAAAAGAAGCGGAATATTCAACATATATCTTTAGAAGAACGGTTGATGGTCACATTAAGGTAAATTATTCACTGAGTATTATATTTTGATGCGGAGTTTACTATTAAAATGATTCCAATCTTATTTATAATCTTTCCTGTATTCAATTCCAATCTGTTGATATGTTCATGATGACGTTATTCACATTAATTGTACAGTATATCTTATTTTAAAAACCCAATTCAATGCATTTATTTACTTTTGCTATAATTTTTGAACGTATTTAATTATTCATTAAGTAACATGGCGTCATGAACAACTTTCATGATGCTTTCTTTTACCTGTAGCTGTACATGTAAAGGTAAAGCATCTACAGGTTCAATCAAACTATTAAAAAATAAATAATTTGATGATGTTTTCGGCCGCGTTTCGATAAGGGCTTTTAATGTTTCCTGCTTTGACCGTTCTACCTCAAGAAGCTCCTCTAGCAACGGATCCTGCGTTTGTTTTCTTTTTTTGGACGGCGCAGGGCTGTTTGTCGCAGTTCTTGATGATTCGGAATCGAAGATAGAATATGATTCATCCTCATCTAGATGTTCAACCTCGTTATTGTTGTAGTCGTATTCTAAGTATTCCTCATTGACAGGATCTGCAATATAAAAAAATGAAACGCTTCAATAATAACATCAATAAAAAATGAATAATAGAGTATTACCTTTGCGGATAGGAACATTTCCTTCTCGAGGCCTAGACGCATAACAATCCTTCAAGAAGGACATAACTTGAAAATATTTCCAACCTACATGTTTATAACCCGATCCTGAAGGCTGATTCATATCATTTAACTTCCTCGAATATGTGTCACGTAGAGATCTCCACCGCTTTTTTACTTCATTTTCTGAAAATTGATATCACAAAAAAAATAATTTATTATTTTTACCATACTTTTTCAATTTTAGATTCTTATCTACTGGAACAAATTTTCGGGCTCTGTCATTTGATTTTAGGATCTGTCATAATGCAATAGCTAAAATAGTGTATGAAACTTGCGATGCTATTTGGAAGATGATGAAAGACGAATTCATGCCGGTACCAACAACTGAAAAATTTCAACAAATTAGCAGAGAGTTTTGGCAAAAATACAATTTTCCCAACATCGTCGGATGCATCGATGGCAAGCATGTGATGATCAAAGCACCGGCTAATAGTGGATCAGATTACTTTAACTACAAAAAGTACTTTTCTTTGCATCTACAAGCTGTCGCTGATGCACATGGAAAATTTATATTTATCGATGTAGGTGAATATGGACGACGTAGTGACAGTGGGGTGTTTAATAGCTCGTCATTGTACCAAGCAATAGAGAATGGAGAGCTAAATATCCCTCCAGCGAAACCACTTCCTGGGTCAATTGAACCTATGCCATACGTTTTATTAGGGGACCAAGGATACCCTTTAAAAACATATTTGCTCAGACCCTATCCATTTCATAATTTATCGGCAGAGCAAATTAGGTTTAATTTTATGCATGCAAGAGCGAGGCGGATTATTGAGTGTGCTTTTGGCATACTAGTTACGAGATGGCGGTGTCTAATGACGGAGCTTCAAATGACTCCTGATCATGTAACAATTATTGTACAAGCATGCTGTTTGCTGCATAATATTTGCTCAAATTTAAAAAAACCACGCAAAATCCTACGATGGACAAATCCAACTGGTATTACCGTAAACAGAAATAGTCATAATCATCCCTCACGCGATGCTTATAGGGTGAGGGAGATTTTCAAAAATTATTTCTTTGAAAATGGTGTTTAAAATTCACCTTAAATTGGATATGTACGTAGATTCAAGTAAACCTATAACAGAAAATAAGTACAAACAATAAAAGCATTGAATTTCCCCCCATAGTCACAGTTCATTCACAACTCTACAATGCAAATTTAAGAAGCTTTAAATTAAATTTTACTGGTGTAGGCTGGATGCTGGATTCCGGCGTTCATTCCACATCCTAAAAAAGCAGGTAAATAGTAAGCACCTATCCCAATGGTTAAAGAAGAGAATATACCTTTATTGTACTGGTACTCAAATGTACATTTGAGACACAGGCAAATCATTCAAGAAAAAAATCCTCTGACGAAATAGAGGATCCGATACATCAATATGCTACACTGGGTATTCAAAATCAAACACTTCTTCGAAATTCACATCGCAATCCGACTGCTCTTTCTACTTAACGATGCATTTTTACCTTAAATTAGAGTACTGTGTTTTATCCTTTTTTACTTCCCTTCAAGAAAGAAGAGAGAAAACAAAATTCGAGTAGGAGGCACTTCTCCGGTCTTGATCTACGGTCTACGAAGTCAGAGTCGGTTCTCGGGACAGGTATGCAAGCATCCTAACACCGATAAATATCTGCCTTGGTGGCATCACACCAACGCCAGTATCCACTTCAAAGATTTTAGTAAGCGACAGCAGTGGATAAATTAGAAGTGTCCGATTTCGAACACCCATGAAACAACCATTTGCATTGTCGCTTCGAATGTCAGCCCACGTCATACCATCGCGAGTCATCGGTGGTATACTGTCCGAAGACCAACGCGAAACCCGCAGCCAATTGCACAGTCAGTATAGTTACATGATAGTTTGGGATTCAATACACAACGGAGGCTCGCTCGGCTACCGATGACCAGCGTTGAAGTAACAGAACGGCACCGTCACCAGAGCGGGTCATGAGCTTTAAGGCAATCTCGATGTTGATAAGTGTTGCCCCGTTTGACTCGTTTGCTGGCGTTGATTTTAAACCGGCTTCAAGGACTGGGGAAGTGTTGGCTCAAAATAGTTGGGACATCGAAAAGTCCGGACCCGGTGCGATTCCAGACACTCTTGCACTACATCAAGATCACCTTGCGACTGCGACGCAGGAAAAGCTCACTATGCAATGTTTCACTATGCCCAAATTCGTAACAACTTAAATATTTTCAGATGTAACAGCACAAAAATGAGAAATACATTTTATGAGTTAATGTATTGTTCTATTTCCATTTAAGATGTACTTTTATGTAAATAATTCTAAGGTTCATGACTGCGCAGTTGATTTGACGATCTGTAACATGCTTACCAGTCGAGTTCAATACAGCCGCAATGGATTTCCATGCTTGTTGTCTCATATATTGATTTTTATATTCTTTATGGCTACTGGCCCACAAACACTTATTTTGCTCTACCAGTGTTATTAATTTTTCTTCATCCATCCTGTACGGCTTTCAACTCAATTTTCCAATCAAAACATTATCTCCCTCCAAAAATGATGACATTAGTTTGACAGACGCATCACGACGTGCGTCGAAATAGAAATTTTTCTACTTTGACGCTGCGTCGTGCGTCGTTAACGCATGCGTCTGTCAAATCCCATACATTTTGGCAAAATCGCAACGCATTGCGTCGCAACAAGTACCGCTCTCTTAGACAACTGAAACGCGCTTGGACAACCGAAACGCGCAAGTCAACCGGACGTCCTCAGAAGACCACGGCGAAAGAAGACCGTAACATTGTTAATATATCGAAAACACACTGATCGCGAGGGCGGTGGTCCTGCTTATCACACCAAAAACCTAACCCAAAACACAAAAAAACTACTTACAAATCTATCCGAAACGACCTACTTGTGAAACAAACACACACATCAATACACATTCAAACATACATCCACACACACACACACACACACACATGCACACATACATACACACACACACACACACATACACACACATACACACACACAAACACATACAAACCACACATAAACTTGGCCCAACGGGTGCACGGTGCGTTAAAAAACCAATGCCCTATCTTTCTGTCCGATACTGTACGATTTACATACCAACAGAACACAGATCGAACACCAGTTCGAACGCGTTCGATGAATTCAGTTGTGTAGGTACGATTTACATACCAACAGAACACAGATCGAACACCAGTTCGAACGCGTTCGATGAATTCAGTTGTGTAGGTACGCTTTACATACCAACAGAACACAGATCGAACACCAGTTCGAACGCGTTCGATGAATTCAGTTGTGTAGGTACGATTTACATACCAACAGAACACAGATCGAACACTAAGGCCCGTGGCAACGCTTATCGGATGCGATTTTATCGGACGAGATTTATATGGGATTTGACAGATAACGTCGGACGTGCGATTTCGTCGTACGACGGAATCAAAAAATTTTGATTCCGTCGGATCGTCGCATCCGATTTTATCTGTCAAACTGAATTTAACAGTATAAACCCAAAATTCATGTTTTTTCTCGAAGTGACATCTGTTTGTTTGGAACTTTGTTTGTATCGAAAACCAAATAACAAGCGATACATTTTCAGACATGTCGAACGTGCGA
This sequence comes from Anopheles coluzzii, assembly GCF_943734685.1. Lineage (NCBI taxonomy): Eukaryota > Metazoa > Arthropoda > Insecta > Diptera > Culicidae > Anopheles > Anopheles coluzzii. Next base: position 77,512,095 of record NC_064670.1, on the reverse strand, counting down.
GTGGACGAAGAAAATTTGATTTTGTTGGTGCAAGAGCACCGTTATTTATGGGACCTCCGGGATCCGGAGTACAAAAACAACACCCTTAAAAAAATGCGTGGGACTCCATAGCCCAGCAGCTCCACACAACCGTTAAGTATTATTTTTTTAGTTCATAGCTAATCGCAAAAGGGACACAACGCCAGGACATATTCATTTTCTTGTTGAAGAAATTGAACACTGGAGGCTCTGTCTTTCCTAATTGGTCTGGTTATGATAGAGCACGTCGTCGTATAAAGACCCGGGCAATAATTTTTGACCAGGATGCTCGGTCCCTGGCTGCTACTTCATCGATGTAGGCACCCGATTTCACTGTGCTCCTCCGCCTCTCGTGCCAAACAACGGGTCGCTGTCGTACCTTTTCTTGGTGGGGCACGAGTCCGGGATCCCCATAACATGTTCAAGGCTTGGTTGCCCTCAGGATGCTCGGAACGTGGTGCAGCTCTGTCGTAGCCTCATGGTTCATCAATCTCCTCCACGATGCATACACGAACACACTACCAAAGATGCGGAATACCAGAGATCCGGAAGCCCAGAGTGTTTGCATGCGTCGTTCGTATGGTCTAAGTGTAGCGTCCATAGAAGATCATAGGATTATATTTCAAGCGCATACCGCTAAACAGACAACTAAGTCAAATGGAATATTCCATACATTCTTGGCAGGAACCTACAATGCTCATTAGGTTACTGGTTACATTAGATGTACTCGTTCCTACAATGCATCAGTAAATAATTATAACTATCATTTAGTACGTGCAAAACTTAAAAAAAATAGATAAGAGTGTTGCCAAACGCCGTAGCCACGAATGTATTCAATAATCATAGCCAATGCGCGCATCATCCAACAAAAAGCGAACATTATAGTGCTTTTAAATCATATGCAGTCATGAAGCTATCCTGATAACACACAATCTTCGTGTTTTAGTTTCAATATAGTGCACTATCCTATCCTATACTTAATCGATCTTGTTATTGGTTTCCCAAAGAAGCACATACGATTACTTTATATATTAATACTATCGTATAAGGTAAAAGTTAGAAATCGGTCTAATATTGTTTAGAGAAGAATATAAAAAAACGTAGTGTATTGCATCAAATAAACTAAAAAAGTCAGCTGTTGTATCCATACTTATCTGTAAGGCTTTGTATATTTTTACATTTTTTCAATCTTTTATATTAGTAATCAATACGGCCGAAAGGACCGTTCCTTTGGAATATTTTTTTAAACACATAAATACAAGCCTAAGGAACAAATAGAAACTGCAATGAGTCTGAAAACACACATCCGAAAAAAGAGCATATTCGAAAGAAAGTTGAGAATTTTCATATAAAGACGCGAAGACGGAAAGAAGCCGAACAAAAACGAAGTTACCTCTTGGCATAAGACTCTTTTACTGTAATGAGGTGTAGCAAGGATGGTGAAGAAAGGTTTGAAACATATTATCGGAATGATTTCCTTTATTTTTTTTTATTTTCTCAGTTTACGATTTCATTGACTGAGACGGGAATCGAACAACGCATCTTATCCAAAGAACATTAGTGCCAGAGCACAGTCCTACTTTTTTCGTTTGTACATATTTTTACCGATATGTCCAAAAAGTTTCTCGTTTCTGCGAAACGGAAAGACACTGTACTTTCGATAAAGCTCATATGAGAATATAGAGGACTCTTATAATCTCTTTTCTTTTGTACTACGATTGGTTCGCTAAACTAAACAAAACTTGTTATTCAAGGGTCCACTGTACTTTATTTTTAATTTAAAAAAGGTTTGTAACTATATTTTTATTTATTGCAGATATGGTTGCCAAAAATAAATGGCGAAACTTGCGGGACACATTCGCCCGCAAACTAGCTGAAATGAATCAGCCATCTGGGTCGGGATACAAGCATGTCCGATGGAAATTTTACGAGCAGATGAGCTTCCTCAAAGACATGCTTGCGTCCCGACCCAGAGTTGGGAATCTGGAGTCATCTTGGCAAGGTAATATTTTTTATTTTATACTATTTTATTTTATTATATGATATTCTATTTCTCTTTATCATCCTCATACAAACAGATAATAGTATCGAATATTTGGAAGAGAGCGATGATCTTCTAGATCATTTGGACCCGGTAAATAAACAGAGAGCAACAGAAAACAACAGAAAGCGGAAACAGGATGATCGAGTGCTGCAGGACATTGTTTATGTGGAGAAGGAGCGCAACGAACTTTTAAAACAAAAACAACAAAAAAGCTCCAACTACCACGTAATGATGAGTGTTGTTACACTCCTTGATTCATTACCCGATCTAAATGATGAGTTGGATGCTTACCAAGTAATTAAATCAAAGTGAAGAAAAAAACAAAGGAAGAAAATAAAAAAAATAGCTTGAGTGAGAACACAACTACCAATCGTCTCGTTGAATAGACAACACAGTACCATGCTGAGCGTGTTAGTCTGTGTTGTCTATTCAAAGAGACGATTGTTATAAACATGTGGACAGTTGTTATATTAGTGTTACTCTACTAGTTACAATAATTTAATTATTGTGACTGAAATTGAATTTGTGATATGATTAAAAAGAACTTGTTATGAATTTTCTAAAAATATCCTTTATCATTTTATCTCCTTAACATTTTTCGAACAATAAATTGGCAATGAGCTCCCTGACTAAAAACGGTTTAATGGTATTGGCTGGTGTCATTGAATCCGTTCGTAGCGAGAACGTACGGCGTTCTCATGAAATTCTTGAAACACATTTCTTTAGCCCGGTCCTACAACGCCGTGGTAAATAACTGTAACAACCATCTAGTACGTTAGGAAAATGAGTGTCAGGACGTACACCGCCGCAACGAACGGATTCAATAATACCAGCCATTGTTTTTTTTATAGCGATAATCTTGGCAATCTATGTTTTTACTTCTTCGAATATGTATTTCATCGAAAATTATTGATAATTCGAACAAAAAAGTAATTTTTTAAGACATTTCGAATGATTGAGATGGATGATTGTTTGCCCTGTTCCTGTTGGCATTGGATTGTGGGTTAGTATTATCCATTGATTCCATGCTTTCTCTAAAATCTATGCACATGTTTTACAAAAGGCATGCTGTTCTGACGATTATTGAGACGTGTTCCGGAGTTGTTTGGAGTTCTTGCTTGACCAACTGGCACCAACACACCAAAGGCGCATTCAACGCAGCGTCTCACCATACTCAGCAGATGGTTGAAGTAATTTTTTGCCGGATCTTCACTATCCGGAAAAGGCCGCAGTAAGAAAGGTTTTAGTGGATAACCCTGATCGCTTATAAACATGTGGGGTTCTTTGGGTAGTACCAGGCAGTGGTTTAGGAGGAGGGATGTTGAGCCGATTTGAACGAATGAGCTCAAACAATGATGACGAATTAAAGACGCCGCTATCGCTACGACTCCCATATTCACCAACCGATAAATTTCCAATTAACATCTGCTACTGCTTGCAAATGCAGAGAAAAATATTTTTTATAGTTATAATATTGTGTACCTGAAAATGCCGGGGCTTTCATTCGGATATGCTTGCCATCTATGGCGCCGATACAATAAGGAAAATTCTATTTATGGCGAAACTCTTTTTCCACATTCCTAAATGCAGACGTTGTAGGGAACGGGATAAACTCTTCATTAAACGTGTTCCAAATTGCCTCACATGTTTCGTAGACAATGAGGCCAACTGTATTGTGAGGAATACAATATGTGAATGATAAAGACTTAAAAGGTATTCCAGTCGATAAATGCCTGAAAGAGAAACAATACTTTAGTAAACGCTCATATGACAATTTTGTTTTCTTTATTTAAAAAAAAAACCTAGATTTCAGGTGCTGTTATCAAAATAAATGGCTTAGCTTGCGAGTTTTCGATCGCTCGAATGTTACCGAGATAAACTAGCTAACGAGTTCGGAAAACAACCATGTCATATATGATGGAAATTTTTCGAGCAGAATTCATATGGATGTGCTTGCATCGGTAAACAGTCTGCGGATCAGATTGGCAAGTTAGCTTAATTTACATAAGCTGATAAAGTACAGTTTTTTACTAGTTGGCTACTCCATTTTTTTTTTAAATAATAAGTAGATCACAACAACATGATTTTGGATTTGTAATCTCCGTTAAAAAAGAGAATCAGGAAAGTGTAAATGAATTCATCAATGGGAATGGAGGAATATTATATTTAATAGGTACATACTATGTAATCGATAGGTATAGGTAAATTTAATAAAAGCTCGGAATCGCTTCCGAATAACTTTACCAAAATCAGAAGGCTCCGGAAAATCAAAACTCTTAACTCAGAACCGACCGCACCTATAGATCCAAAGCCGGTAGTCAGCTGCCGGACCCGTTCGGAGTCGTTCAAAGGTGTCAGGAACCGCCTCCCGAATAGTTCTTGACGGCTCCGAACGACTCCGACCCGAACCATCCTTTTGATGCAGCTGGAATCGTAGCTGGAGTAGCAATGTTAGGAAGCTTCTATTAAACATACCTGAGAGTGATCATCAATCGTTCCTCTGGACAAATGTATGGTTTGTTTGTAGGTTGCTTTGTTATAAGATGCTCTATCCTTCTCAGTATGAAGTAAAAAGTTTTAATTGAAACTCTCATAAACTCGAAGAATTTATCTTCTTGTTTCAAAAGTTCATGAAACAATGTGTGGTATTGCCCGATTTTTTCACGTTTTTCCCACAGATCGTTGGTTTTATCGCGCCTTCTTTTTAATAGTAAGTAGCGCAAAGCTATGCTCGAACTGTATAGTTCCGTTTCAGAATCTGAATCCATCTAAAAAAAAAAAAAAAACAAAACAAAACATATAAGAGTTAAGTTTGGACCAAAATTTGTTACAGTGATGATGATGCATATGATGATGAATATGATATTCAATTATAGATTGAATGATGTTTTCAAACACTACATATCTTTAAAACAATTAGTGTAGCTTTATCGTTAAAGTGCAGCTGCATACGTTGATGGTGTTGCGAAAATTGGTTAGATTTAAGACCAGTGGCGGATTTAAAGTGTTGGGGGCTCAAGCGGCAAAAGGAGTGGAGGCCCTTGGTAGGTGTCGAGCGATATTGTTGCATTCACACTTTAATGGTTTAATGGCACACTCAAACTGCAAACATATTTCACAGCCCATAGCTGTGAAATATTTCGCATTCAAAATTCCCGTCAAACATTGCGAGGGTTGCGAGTTCTATCATGTGCTTGAAATCTTATAGTAGTTTCAACAATATTTATTTTTTATTCATAAATTATATTTTTTGTCGTGTTATTCGTCGAAAAGATAACCATATTCAGTTTAGTGGATTTTTACAATTTAAAATGACAAAATTCAGGTGTTTAGTATGCTACAACTTACACTGTTATACCTGCTATCGGGGTGCTATAATTATAACTGCTAGAACTAGCCCATCATGCAATTCACAGTGATTTGCGAGGGCTCGCGAGGGCTCGCACGCCATACAAGTTCACAGCCCCAGAGCCCTCGCATTAAAGAGCTTGCGAGCCTAGGCAGTTTTTTCGCCCCTAGTTTTAGCAGTTATAATTATAGCACCCCACAATTATAGAGAGCAGGTATAACATTGCAAATTATAGCTTACTAAACACCTACGATGTACGATGACGTGTGCCGCTTTGGGGTGCTGGATGAATATTCCACATACCCATTTGAAGGTATGCTACAAAGCATTAAACATTTGATCCGAACTGGGAATAACATCATTCCACAACTTATCCGTGTAAGAGAGTTCGATAATATGAACATCACAGGTAGCAGAGCAGATCAAGATTCGCACACTTACCCAATAATAGCGATGAAGCAAAATCGAACCACGCTGCATGTAAGAAAGAATTTTATGTTAAGACCCAGCGTGATCAATGGTACTTGTTGAAAACTAATATGATAATGAAATTTAAAAACGCAGCGGAATCGTATGGAAATGTGACAGTAGAGGGTCAATACTTTCTTCGACAAAGGTTATACTTCATGCGACCGTGTAACTCGGCCTTTTTGAATAATTATTGCGTAGGATTAGAAGACCTTTCAGAAGAAACCGATACGGTGGGGATCGATAGTATAAAATGCAAGTTAGTGACAGTTTCTATCGCAGATGACGAAAGTATGGTGGTGCTTCCGCTACTGCACACATTAGTGTAGCTATTCGGTAGAAAACACATCTTTTTTAATTTTACAGTTGTCGGAGAACATCATGGAGAACATCGGAACATTACATCGAGACTTACCCATTAAACACTTTATGTAAACTACTATTAATGATTCACTGCCATTTAGAATTTACGCTACTACATTTCCTTACAATGTAACACACTTAGGAAAAATAAAAGTGTGTAACGATAAATGTGTGGAATTTAAACAAAAGGATAAAATTGTATTTTTTTCTCATTTTTAACAAAAAAACTGCAACAGCAAACATCCTCTTTAGAAGTTCATTAATTATTCGTCAATCATCAGACTGAAAGAAAAAAAACCTTCGGGTAAAACCTAACTATTAAGGGGAACATTAATGGACTGTCTGTATTGGCAACTAGTTTGTCGGCAGCCCTGCAGATTTATCCGATTTTTTGCGTATTTTAATTTTCTTTTTGGAAAAAATCCCCCACCTTGTTATCTGTACACGTACAAAATTCTGTGGTACCAACCGCTTTAAACATCCGCAAAATATTCCTGTGTGCTATCATGGCAATTTTCTGAACACCTAATCGACGCAAACCATATATATATGTATGTATAAGATGTAGAACGTATGAATTTAGAAGGCTGATTTTTATCGCTTCTGCTTCTGAAAGAAGATTTTAAGAGTGTTTTGAGTATTCGTCAAGCCTCCAGAAAGCTCGTTTGACCAAAAGTTTTCACTCGTTCTGTTAAAAATTGATGCTCAAAATTGGTTATAAAAAATGCTATGAGACCACCTGGACTACATACACTTTGTTTCTATATTGCATCACCTGATCTCTTTAATGCACCTTGGGATAAATGTAAACAACCCAAGCATTACCCAACTGACATTTTATAGCACGATTAATCGGGAATTCGAGCAAATTCCCTTAAACTGGAGCCTTAAACTTCCCTTAAACTGCACCAGTTTAAGGGAATTTAGAAAAAGTCCTTTTAAATCAAATGTGATGCGGCTTTTTCGTAACTTTCTTCTAGATTCGCTCGGAAACGATGTTTCCTATCGTTATAGTTGGTCATCTACCCATTTTATACTTAAATAATAACCATTTTTATAGAATAACGTCATATAAAATTAGCTTTTGTTTTTCATCAAAAAACCATAGTCATGAATGAAAAATGAGCTCGACGGCATCATCCATCGATAGAGGAACGTCTAATTTACGATCACACCAAATCTTGGCGCTTTCAACACATTTGATCACATACAAATCCACAATTTCAGGCGTATCGAGTACTAATCGAGCAGATATGGGAAAACAATTTCGAGCAAATGTCACTTGGGTACACTTCCCTTAAACTGAACTAGTTTAAGGGAATTTAGAAAAAGTGCTTTAAAATCAACTGTGATGCGGCTGTTTCGTTACTTTCTTCTAGATTCGCTCGGAAATGGTGTTTCCTATCGTTATAGTTGGTCATGTACCCATTTTATATTTTAAAAATACCCATTTTTTATAGAATAACGTCACACAAAATTAGTTTTTGTTTTTCATCAAAAAACCATAGCTATGAAGAAAAATGAGCTTGACGGCATTGTCCATTGATATAGAAACGTCTAATTTACCAACACATCAAGTCTTGGCGCTTGCAACACACTTGATCACACACAAATTCACAATTTTAAGCGTATCGAGTACTAATCGAGCAGATATGGGAAAACAATTTCGAGCAAATGTCACTTGGGAACACTGTGTTTTCGAGCAGGTACTCGAATCTAATTCTACCCGCCATGCAATTGACAGCGATTTCCGAGGGCGCGCGAGGGCTCGCACGCCATACAAGTTTACAGCCCCAGAGCCCTCGCATTAAAGAGCTTGCGAGCCTTGACAGTTTTTTCGCCCCTAGTTTTAGCAGTTATAATTATAGCACCCCTAGAGCAGGTAAAACAGTGACAAAATTCAGGTGTTTAGTATGCTACAATTTGCATTTTATTTTGCAAAAATCCACTAAACTGGATATGGTTATCTTTTCGACGAATAACACCGCAAAAATATAATATATGAATAAAAAAAAATTTTGAAAATACTTTAAGATTTCAAGCAGATGATAGAACTCGCAACCATTGGCAATGTTTGACGGGCAGCTTTGTGGCTAGAATAATCTAGACTTAAAATTGCAGGCTAGTTTTTTAGTGGGTTAGTCAAGTTAAGTTTGCTAAGTGTAATACATACATTTGATGGATTTTAAGTTGTCATCTCTTATTCGCTGAAATTGTTAATTGTTGAAGTAAAATTTAAAAAGGTTAAAAAAAAAGCAAAATTTGATTATTTATTGAGATTTTTTTAAATGTTCACGATGTAATCCCGTTTTAATATCTCTACTTATAATGTGCTAAAAACCATAAAAAAATTATTTTCCAGCAGCCAATACCAAAACCCGGATCCTTGAACCTTGTGTTCCACGTTCAGTTCTTTTTCTCCAGATTGGCAGGTTCCGTTCCTCAATTTTCGGAACTATTTTCATCACTACAACAAACCATGCGGTTGGAGCATCTTCCCAAAACTAAGGTGTTGGCACGATAACGACCTCGTTCATTTTGACAGGCCATTGTTTGAAAAAAAAAAAGCTGTATAAGATAGCTCGAATAGTTGGAACTAAAAACACCAGATGGCGGCACCTGTCAGATAAGGACAAAACGATATCCGCAAATATGAGACAACTAGCTGGCCGAGCTTAGGGCAAACTAGCTAAGTTCGGCCTAAGCCGTTAAGTAGGGTCAAATAGGGTAAAGCAGATCAGCTGATCGAGGGCCGGGCGCCATCAAAAATTGTCAGTAGCAAAAGTCAAGCGACAGAAAGGATATATGGAGATGTTCTCGCTAATTTCACTACTTTCGGGTGCAGGTAATGAGTTGGCTTGTTGCTCGCTTGGTGGTCACTCGTAGAATAATTTTATTTCTAATATAAAATATAATTCTAATCCTATATAATGGTAGTAGTGCAATCGTTTGCTATTGTTAGTGTTAGTGAGTGAAAGAGTGTTACACGTTACGCGCGATGCGTTCTGTATGTGTTTGCTATGCGTAACGCGTCTTAAGAAGCGGTTACACGTTGTGTCACCACAGATAGACTAATTTTAAAACTTTGCAATAAAGTCAAAATAAGCCAGCTCTAGAAAAGTCTACCCAGCTACTCACATACTGGGCCTCATCGCGAACGAAAGTCGATAAAATTTATCCGATCGGTTAATTTGCTCGAATCCACCGGTGGAATTTATTTTCCACCGGTGGATAATATTCTCCACCGGTGGATAATTTCTCCACCGGTGGATAACTCTTTCCGATTCGAGTAGCCATTGGTTTTGCCCATCCGTCAAATCATCTGTTTCATTCTTTATTTGGATTAAAAGGTGTTGAATTGCAACAAGAGTTGTGTTATGTCTCGGTTAAATTCGTTGTTTTTTACGGCCTCGGAAGCCAATGAGCCTGTTAATCTGGCTTCCTACCGTAGAAATCTACGGAACCAATTGGATCCGTTGCAGTTGTCCGATGCAGAGTAAGTAGAAATTGGATTCTTAAAGAGCTTACTGTCATTAAGCATTCATTTCTTTTTCTTTTCAGGTTTAAAGCAAACTTTAGAGTGACAAAACCTTTGTTCAATGAAATTCTTTCAAAAATTGAACATTTAATAGCTCCACGGCATAACCGTGGCCTATTAGGTAGGGTGAAGCTAGCGTCAACGTTAAGGTTCCTAGCGCAAGGCTCCTATCAAAAAGGAGTGGGAAACGAGTTTAATACAGCGATAGCACAATCAACGTTTTCAGAAACGTTAGAGCAAACGTTAACAGCAATGGAACGGGAACTGGCTTACACCATTAATGTTAATTTAACAAACCAAGAAAAAGTAGATGCCAATAGTTACTTTTACGAAAAACTACCGGTTGAAAATGTTGCTATGTGTGTTGATGGAACACATATAAGAATAATTGCACCTCACGAAAACCCTACTGATTATTACAATCGTAAAGGTTTTTATAGTCTAAATGCATTAATGGTTAGTATCACATTTGGCATGAATTTGTTGTGCAGTATTAATTAGTTGTTATTGGTATGTTATTTTTCAGATATGTGACCACAGATCATTAATACGTTTTGTGGACGCAAGATTCTTTGGCTCTGATTACGATTCCTATATATTCAACTCAAGTCCTATTTCTTCGTACTTAGACAATAAGTGGAACTCTGGAGAACGTATAAAGATCTTAGGTACGTTTATTTGAATAAAATATATTTACTGTTCATGAACAGCATAATTTTCTGTCTAACTGGTTTCAGGAGATTCAGCATATCCAGCAAAACCTTGGCTGATAAAACCAAATAGAAATTCTGCATCCGGAAGCTCAGAAGCGTTGTTTAACACACAGCATGCCAATGCACGGAGTATTATTGAAAGAACAATCGGAGCGCTCAAAAACAGATTTCGTTGCATTCATGCCGAACGACAGCTTCATTATACACCCAAAAAATGTATTAAAATTGTCAACGTTTGCTGCATGCTCCACAATCTCTTGATTATGAACGGAATAACATTGGATGAATAACTCAATTCATTCAGACTAAACACCAATAGTCTAATCTGCTATTCAATTATCCTAAGTACATTAAACCATCGTATCAACACGATTTTATAGACTAGTTTATTGTACGGAGCACACGGCGTGTTGTGAAGTTACATTATAGATTAAGTTATTTTTTTTGTCTTTAATATTGTGCATATCTTTCTTGTTAATGTCGGCTTACAATTTTCGCGTTCGGAGGGGGGATTTGATAAGCAATGTCGAACAGCCTCGAAGGATATACGCTTTTTAACGCTTTTCGCGTTTAATGATTTGTGTTTGGTTTAATGTTAATATATGTTTTGTGTGTTAAATTTTAATGCACTTCACTGTGTGGATTTTTCTTGATTTCAACGTGTTTTAAATTACCAGATCGGTTCAATTCCCATTGAGATGGTTTACCTATATAAAGTATGACTGTATAGCTTATTTATGCTAATAGGTCTATTGAGCCCATAGAGACCATTATAATCAAATGTCTTATCTTATTTAAGGAAAACATGATTTTGAATACGGTTTAGTTTGGTTTATTTTTATTTAACTTCAATATTTCATTATAGTGGGCAAATGTTGCAGAAACAAATGTTTCAAAATTGTTTGAAATATTTGTTAAAAGCCTGTTTGTCTCATCATTTTGTTTTAATATAAGTTTTTGAAATTCTTGTTGTGTCAGCTCTGCATTTCTTTTGGTTTTTTTTGCAGCTGGCTCCTGTGTGACTTTGAAACTTTGATTTTCGATACTTTCATCAGAGCTATACTTGCGGATATTAGTTTGGTCAAGGTCATTCGTATCGGCAGATATTAGCTGGTCTTGATGAGTTTCGGGCAGTTCATTGACGATACATTTTGACGGTTCCGTAACTTCTACGTTTGTTTGGATGGATTCTGGAATGCCTATACAATTGCTCTCTTCGATTCTGGCAGCCCTTCCTCTCATGTTAGTTACTTGAACGATTCTTTTTCCATTTCTGTCAATTTCCATAATTTTGGTATTCCACCACCAGTTTTGTTCATTTTCCTGTTATTTTGAGATAGTTTTTTCTTTGCAAACGACTTTTTTTTCAATCCAGGTCTATAAAAAATAAGTGGATTAAATATACTAACTTTAAATAATAAATAGTTACTGCATTCAATAAAGCAAACCTACTCGTTTCCATGCGGTTCCTTCTTTTCTGGGAGGTCCCAGCGCATTTAGTTCAGCAGCAAAATCATTCCATGCAGAATCCTGGTTAGTGCCAAAGCTATTAGCTACACCAGGATTTTTTTTCCATTAATTCAACAAGCTTTTCAAGCTGAATTTTTGAAGCCCGAGATTTTCTGTTACGTGAGCAAAAAAAAAGAATAATGTGTTTAGCTATATATTCATTTAAATGGTAATTAAAATTATATACTTACTCTTTGAACTCTGTAGGCTTCTCCATTTTGAAAAACAGTAATTTCTTTTTATTTCACTAGGACTAACCTATAAGCTCTACGTGTCTCAAATGAATGAGGAATGTACGTGAAGAAGCAGCAATGGGTTCTTGGATTATTTCCATTAATACCTATTCAGAACTAATTTGGAATCTGTCTTATCTGACACCCAACAAAATCAAACGATTGGGACTCTATGCAGGGGCTCTTGAACAACATGTCAAGCTTCATAGAGCACCTCTATACAGTGTTCCGCGTTTGATTTTATCGGTTGTCAGATACAACAGATTCTAGTACAATCCCTTTGTGTATCTGTGATGGATTCCCAGGTTATTTAAATTGGCTCAAGGTCTTTCCTTAGATAAACATTTTAAATTTAATTTAATTTTTAATTTAATTTAATTTTTTTAGCATAAAGAACAATTTTTCCACCCTTTTGGACGACTTAAAAGAACTTAACTGGATGCTTCGTCCTGTTGCATGCGTATAAAATGGCCAGCCCAGCGGAGCCTAAAGAATTAAATACGCTGCTCGGCGCTGGGCCATATAGCCCGTACAACCATTTCATTATGGTGGCTGCTCCGTTGTTCTTCCTTCTATTTACTCATATTGTCGCCATTTAAGTGTACAATTCTATTTTAGCACCAGGGTGGCCCCGTGGTATAGATGTCAACATGCCCTGCGAGGGTTCAAGTCTAGAATGAACCGTTCCTCCGAAACAAGAATAAGCAGAGAAAAAGTACTGAAAGCTTGTATAGGCAAAATGTCCGTGTAGAACGTTTACGCCAAATAGAAGAAATTTCTCCACTAGTAAGCGAATCGATGGCCAACCACCGGACCGGTGCACAGTGGTCTAAAGGCGGACTTTATGGAAAAGTATTTTTTCTGTTTATTTCTATCCGTTTTATTTTTAACTTAAACTAGGATAGTTGTTTAGTATGAAGTTGAAATTTCAAAGAATTTCATTGATTTGTTCAAAAGTTATGACGCTTTGAATCTGAAAGTCTTGGCTTATTGGCCGTTTTTAAGCCGTATCCACTGACATAATGTATTTGCTTAAAACTTCGTTTGTGTTCTACCTACAAATTTGAATAATACATTGTTGGAAAGGTATTTTTTTCGTCTTTAATAATATGTTAATAGACTTAAACTACTGTGACGAATAAAAAAGTTACTACAAAAAATATATAGAAAAAGCTGAAAAATATACACATAAGTCAATAATAAAGAGCGCCATTTTTTTCCTGTAACTTCCTGTTGTTGCTACCCACATTGAATTAAAGTTTAACACTTTCTACAACTTCAGTGAAAAAAATTCGGTCCCCTTTTGTCCCCTCTAAGCGCTGCGGCAATTTAAAAGTTGATCGATTGAAATACTAAATGCAACAAACAAAGCTAAAAATACGACATTTTTTCCGATTAACTACACTGTGGTTATTCTTAAGGTACAGTGGTCAACTTTTACAACCTAACAACATACCCTTCATGGGTTCAAACCCCGTACAGTTCGAGCTCCCCTATTCCCGCTTCACTATATGCAAACCTGGTTAATGTGTTCCAAATCAGTCAAAGACATCTTAGCCTCAACGTTGCTTACACAGGTATAGACTTACTACATCAAACAAGAAGAAGAAATTTCTTATTATTTTCAACCACCTACAAAAGAATAATTTTAAAATTGTATTTATAAATCTAGTTCTCTTTTTTTCTTACTGTTTTTTAGATAACCAACAAACTAAAATAAAAGTGGTAACATTTATTTATTTTTTTCTCCTGTTTGAGCAACAGCAAACACTATCTGTTCCTTGCTATAAGTATTGTATTGCAAATAATCATACGAAGGGTTCGTTAGCCTCTAAATCTATTCAGGGTTTACTAGTCCGAACAATAACCCGACTGAACGACGATTGAAATCAAAAGTATAATTTAATTATTTATTTTATAAATATATTTTTTAATTATTAAATTAAAATTTAATTATTTGACATTTACTTATGTCATTGTTAATAAATAATTGTAGGCACGGGCAACAGGAAACATTCAATAAATTAAAATGTTTATCTCTACTCAAATTGAAGTTACTTGATCAATTTGAGATTTTTTTGCCAGGGTCATACTGAAGCTAAAAAAAATGTTTCACTAGTGGCGCCATCTGTATGTCCAAAATAATTAAAAATTCTATGTAATTGTATAAGATGTGAAACTAAAGTCAATCGATACTGAAATAGGCCAAACACTGACAGTAAATAGCAATGTCCGCCGATTGCTCTGAAGCAAACTACTGTGCGGTGGTTTTATCATGTGTGTCGCTATGTTGTACGATACGATACCATCAAAGATCGGCAATGTACGAATTACGAGCCCAATAAGGCTCTTTCGCTTCGAGATAGCGGTTCATAACCGTTCATATTCTTTAAATAACTTGAATTTGGATCTTTCGGTAGCAAAGGTTGCCAACCGCTTTACTATACTCTCTAAATATTTCTTCTTCTTTTTCTTATTTTGGCACAAAAACCGCTGTCAGTGAAGCCCTATCTGTACCACTTATTTATTGCGCATAGCAGGTTATTCAGTTCTACGTATGGATGCTACGTCCATTTGGGGTTTGCAACCATGGCGGGAATGTTGTTAAGTCTCTAAATATTTATCAACTTCAAAAATAAAAAGCTTTAAAAAGGCATTTATTATTTAATTATTCATCATACCATATTTAATCCAGAAAGTGAACACTACAATGGTACTAGTTCATATCATGCTTTCAACAAATATTCTTGTATTTATAGTTTATACATATTTAAATTATTTATTAAATAAATTAAATAATACCTATCAAACGCATTTTAAACAATTTAACCATATAGCATAATTCCGATACCATAAGCAAGACGACCGAAGCCGTTCCTTCCGACTAATAAATAATTCTCAGATTAACTACGAATTAAAAGAGGAATAAAAAAAATAATATAAATAATATATAAAAAATAAAATATAAATATAAATAAATACATAAAATGTATTTATGAATGATGAATATTTTTTGAAGAATACTTATGTTTACAAAATCACAGTTAAATTAATGATATAACATCTTAAATAACTCAAACAGCGATAAAACATCCTTTTTGCGAGCTGTTAAACATGGTTTTTAATATTATTTAGTTTTCCACTGTTATATCAACTGGGGTGGAGCAGTAGATATGGCTAACCGACTGAAATATTTTTTTTTATATGAAGTTTTCAACTGCATATCCCACTGCTCGACTTTTTAACCACGTTGCTATGGCGGCAAACACCATTCCTCTCCACTGCCAAACCGATCGGTTAGCGAAGATTCTGATTGAGAAAACGCAATTGGATAACATTGGAATTTTGCTAACCGATCGGCTAAATTATCCACTCCGTTATCGACTTTCGTTCGCGATGAGGCCCACTGTTACACAAGTAACATCATAAGGAAACTTCCCTACCCGCAAATTTCCGTTAAATGCCTTCTAATCGCCTTGTAATCGCCGGCGAATTGAAGGCGATCAGCAGTGCTTTTAGCAGTAATTAAATGCCTTTGAAATATGTCATTGAAAAATTTCGCTTTTAATTTGAAATTTGAAATTGCAACTGTCAAAAGAAAACCTTACAAGCGTCTTCAGCACTGCGCTGTTGTAGTGTTCCCAGATATGTGCGTGAGATTCGATAGCACGATTTACGTGTTATGTTCTCTTGCGTTAAGCTCTGAGCTATTTCACTTTATTAAATATGGTCTGCATTATTCGGTTGTTAAAGACCAACTCGTTGAAAAGTATTAATATATCAAACTTATTTCGATAACTTTAGTAAAAGGAGAAATGAGATACATATTTCTCCCATCCTGATTATGAAGGGTAAACATAGTCATTATTATGTTTTTTAAAAGGTGTTTTTAAAATTTTGCTTTACATAAATTTGGTTTGTTCTAATTATAGCAAGAAAATATTAATTTAAAAAGAAATGAACACAAAAAAAGATAATAAAAATTAGGATTTGAACACACGCTTTCTCGGTTCGGAACCAAAAGCGTTGTCACTACTCTAGTTGGCAGTTACATTAGTGAGGGTGCAAAACCAGCATATAAACAAGCTAAGATGGTGGCAAGTTATCTGTTCTAGTTGAATCAAAAAGTTGAAAGATTTCGAAGAGATCCCGTTTCAGCCGTGAAAGTTTCGGTTGAAATCTTTATTCGCCTTCTAAGGCGACTAAGGCTTTAAATGCCTTCTGAATGCCTTCAAAGCCGTTTAATGCTGGTAGGGTTAGTCGGAAATCTTTCATAAAAAATTAAAATTATTTATGTATATGTATGTGTGGAACGAGCTTACCGGAGGTATAGATTATGTCGAATGATCAGGAGTTCCAAGCTTTGTAACGCTTGTATCTTGTGGCTGCTGCGGAGAATTGTTCCTAGTGCTTAACTCGCGATGGGTGCACCGCGTGGTCCTTTCCGCGGAGAAGAAAAAATCGCGATGGCTGCTTCGTCTCGTCCTTCACCCGAAAATAATAATTTGTAATGGCGATCACCGCGTGCCTTTCATTGACAGGTTCCTTTGTAGCGGTGGAAACACTGTCGATGCGATAACTCACGGCGCTCTGGTTTTTTAAAAGCACTAAGAATGTGTCATCTTACCGTTTGCTTTCTAGCGAGCTGATGTGGATGCCCGTCAAACATTGCGAGGATTGAGAGTGATATCATCTGATAGAAATCTTATAGTTTTTTTTAAATAATCTTTAGTTTTTATTCATAGAATTTTGCGACAAAATTCTGACGGATTCTTTAATTAGACACTATTGTGGAAATAAAAACTCGCGGTAATCTGGCTACTTGCCTTAATGCGGCAATGTATTTATTTTAGATCTAGCGCACACGCTAGTTAAAAAAATCCGTCCACTTTCTCTGGCTTATTGGTCGTATCTGTTCTCTGAGCATCACTAAGCATTCGATTCTGTTAGTTCGGATTTCGGGAGCGGCTAGAACCTGGTTGATCGTATCGGCTGTTGCCCATTGTTGAATATGTATGCTACAAAACTGAACGACCTTTCTACCTACACGCATATGATTTCAGTTGATGATCAAATGCAAGCTGGTTACAATCAACCTTGACGAAGAAAGCATGCTAGTGATTCCATTATAGCACACTGTAGAGAATTAACTTGTTTGTTTTTTATTATTCTGGAGGGACGGCTTTACCGTATTGCTTTAAAATTAGCATGTATTAATGTAAATAGAATTAGGCTATATAGATTATATTTAGATATGTTGAATTTTGTTGACCATGTATTAGAACTGTTAACAAAAATAAATATGAAAAAGAAGCATGTAACAAATAACACAATGAAACGACCTCGGCCACGCGCCAGCCCTTCTGAGAGCCCTGCTCAATCGACTGCTCTCTACGAACGTCATAAGTGCACGAAACATACTCAGCTACATCCGCTTAAATTATTAAACAAACATATTGCAATGCAGAAATTGTATTTGCACAATTCGTCACGTTCGTACAATCATGTTAAATATATTTTTTCTCTTGCATGTGTGTGATTTTATTTGCAATAAAAATGAACGAACGAAAATTAAAAAAAAACTGTTAAATCGCCTTTTTATAAATTTTCAAAACTTAAATAAAGTTCACATATCAACTTCAAACGACTATGAAGAATTCTGTTTATTTGCAACCACGCCTTTCTCTAAGAGAAAAAAAATCGTTTTTAGTCGTTAATCGCTTCTTACTTCTTAAAACAATTTCATTATATTGGTCTGCGCTGCCATTGCTATTTTCTTACGCCTGGTCTTGACACACCCTTCCAGCTGTATTCGGGAACGAATTTGCGATCGAACACTAGATCAAGCGTGCCGTGCAAGCGATTTTCAACATTGAGCCGATGTACAGATGCATGGATTCCCTTCTTCATATTTTGAAAATCATCATCACTTGCCAATGCATTTTCAAAAACAGATAGCTCTTCGGCAGTAGATATTTTCTTCAGAGTATACTCTTCATTATCGTTCCTACGATCCACACATTGCTGCATGGATTCCTTGATAGCAAACACAATCACAATCTTTTGATAGTGTCTACCGTAGCTAGGTTTTTTTTCATGTTTGGCGCACATTACATTCTGCTCTTTTTTCTCCAGTCTAATTCCTTGAACGTTTAAAAAACTTCCGTCGTTTCTTTCATTCATTTGCTGAAGCGTTGTGATGTTATGCTTCATTTGCAACTGATGAATTAGCTTGTTTGGAACTTGGCTCGGGAGTGTTTAACACGGTCGATGTATTTGGTCTCTCGTTCCTGGATGACAAGGTGCCAGCGTTTCTGTAAAAATATTTTAAAACAGAAAAAGAAAATTACCAAACTGCTTGCCTCAGTTACACGGTTTACTTGAATGCAACACTTACCCATCACGTGTCGTTTCAAAAGGAGGCCGCTCTGACATATTACCACCGACAGCGATGCATTTTCGTTAATTAACTAATGAACAGGATGCCAGGTTGCAGGTTGATTCAAGGTCACAGGGACAAGAGAAAACGTTTTTCATGTTGCATTCACACCCTTGCACTATTACCTCTCAAATACAATTACTCTTACCATTCGCAGGCAGGACTTGCAATGTTGTGTAGCAACGAACAACATTAAATGTGACGTAGAAGCAATTTCTCCTTGAACGGAGATGTAGACATACTAAAATCGAACATATCTAACACTTCATTAAACTCGAAGGACATATGTATAATATGGTGTCCCTGGCTATAAATGATGCGAGTACGCGGTACATGAAGATGGAAATTTGATCTAGGTATCCGACAGAGAGCGAAAAAATTTGGTTACACTTAGAGGGAGTTTCTGCTGCATCAGCGGTCGAGATCCTCAAGGATCATTTGAAGGCGTACACAGTCACTGTCATTCCTAACTGGAGCGAATACAGGGTGTTCGAGATAAATTTGACAGTTTCTTAGGGAACAGGAAAGGAATTTTTATCAATTTTATGTTAAATATTTAAAAAAAAATCTACAAAGTTCAGCTTACCATGTTTGCCGCATTTTTTATTCGAAGTACCCCCCCTCCGCGTCACGACCTATATTCTGGCCACCAACTCCGCTTTGGTATTGCAGGACGCCCTGTTGGTGTCCCGCTCAACTGTGCCCCACACAAAATAATCCATAGGATTAAGGTCAGGGGAGTTGGGTTGCCAAACGTCGGTGCTGGTGTACCGGTCGAAATTGGCATTGAGCCATCGGCGTGTTTTTACGGCCGTATGGCATGGTGCAGAATCCTGCTGCCAAACGTACGTCCGCCCATTGGCCACGGTATTGTTTTTACGATGTTCAGCGAACACATCGCCGCCTTTCGAATTTCGGCATTCGTATGGCCGGCACGAACCATCATAACACACGTTACGCGCTTGTGCAATTCGTTGTATATTTACGGAGCTAGACATTTTTCGCACTTGTTCGCACAACTTTTAGCAATCGAATGGCATATCAATCATTTCGATACGTCAACTCAACCCTGAGATATAAACCCAAAGGCCAGGTGTCAAATTTATCTTGAACACCCTGTACAAGATCTATTAAGGAGAACAGGTCGATGCAGAGGCCGTTGCTAGGTTGCCATTTTTAGCTTGCGTTTCACAGTTTCATGAAAAAGTGTTTACAAACAAATAGGCAACAGTTGCAAGCCATATTAACGACTTCTTAGCACACGTTATTGTGTTTTCCGTTTTCTTCGCCCCAATAAAAATATACTTATACCTACATGTATATTCGTGCACGATTTAGTGTATATTGTCATATTTTTTTATATTTCATTCTTTTATCACCATTTTTACTCATTTACGCAGCATATGTGTCTGAATGTTTCAAAACAAAACAAACCGGAATATTGCGGAAAAAACTTATCCCGACACCTGTTCAATCCCATTTTTACGCCTACGCCGTCCCACAACTGATATTGAATGAGACGCAAGGGATAGTTTTCACGATACAATTGCGTCATATCCCACGATGTACCACAACATTATATCAATAGTTAAGCATGCAGTGTAATCAAAATTTGCCAAAGGTCGATGATGGTTCTTAACTAACTTGGTTTTGGCAATTATAGCCTGTGCTTGTTAGTGATTTTATGTGTTTTGTTTAAGGGTACTTCAAGCTCCAGCAAACATTTACCTCTGAAACGGGCATATCTGGGCTTATTGTCGTAGTTATTATCGTGTGAATGTATCGTTATTACTTATTTTCGCATGATTAAAAATGATATAGGCTGTAAGATATGATTTGGGGAGATAAATAAAACAACAATAACATTTTATATAAAATCAAAGAAGTACATACACTATTATATTTTCAAGAATCATACATTTCTTTTAGATAAACTTAACAGAAACAATTAGAGTTTTTATGTGTTACAAATTCTTATACATGTATGGCTTAGAACTACCTATACCTGCTCATGCCTTATTACAATTATAATACCAAAAACGAATAAGTTATGCTGTGCTCAGGTGATGTAACATAGTTATAAACAATTGTCTTATAGATATGCACAAAAATTAAATCTGTAGCAAGGAATCCCTGGTGATGAGATGGTTTTTATAGAGATTTAGCAAAACCATGGATGTATTATGTCTGTTGAATTCAAATAAGATGATGTTGCATGATTGCATATATGTAATAATGACACTTAGTTTTTCAATGATTGAAAGCAAATAGAGCATAACGGTCATCGACATTTTCATCAGCAGAAAATAAGAAATTTTATCTGCTGTATACGAGAAAAAATCATTCAAACACAGTTTTACAATAGAGGCTACAATAGCTGCTTTTTTTTAAACCCCACAACCAATCCTTGGCAAGCAACGTATTATTCTAAATTTTCATGTTGAACACTTGACTAAATGCTATCGCACCTAGTTAAGAATCAATGCGCATATCTCAAAATATACGTAGGTTGTTAAAAAAACGATTGTGAAATTCAATAAAAAGCAAGTGGCTACTATAAACTCTATTGTAAAACTCTGTATTATTACAATTGCACTCAATAGGTGCCAATAAATAGTAATTTTGACCATTTTTGTAAGGTAATGGTTCTCAAATTATATGATCCATCAAGTTTTTATGTTAATCATGGTCACAATATAAAAATGATATTTGTGAAGATACATTTTTCAATTTAACTGAGTTGAAATAACTAAAAACTTCAATTAACAATTTTTTTCATCTTTTTGGTGCTTTTTGCATGGGGATCCGGGTACACTGGTGGACATAAAAATAGGAACTTTTTTCTGTGACCGAAAAACATAGTTCTTGTCGGAAATATTTGGTAGCCCTGAAAAGGACTGTTTAAGTGGTTGTTGGGAGGTGGTGTTGCGGTGTTCCACAGAGCGGAAACATATTCTAACGGTCAATGTGTTGACCGTTATTCGCTATCACTTCCTTAAAAAAACACACAACAATTTTTTTTCCTATCTTTTTGTCCACCAGTGTACCAGCGTTTATGCTTTCGTCTACTATTTAAATCATTTTTTAAGTTTAAATATCGCATTCGTACAATGACACGTGTTTTTGCAAAACATCTGATTAATTCTAATGGTAATTCAGGAATTTGGATTTTAATTTGATTTGCTAGATTAGTTACAATTCCAGATTTTTTTTTGCAAAATTCCATCCGGATGCATCTTGACAAATATCATTTCCATTTTGTGATCATAATTAACTAATGAACTTGATGGTTCAAATAAACCTGCTACGGACAAGTGACGAACAAATGTGGGTGGTTGACAATAACTGTGATCTTCAGCAATATTTTTGGTTTGTGTTCCTAAATCCAAGTCAGGAAATTTGTCATGATACTTTTTGGCAATATAACCCAATATATATCTCAAACCGTCTCTTTTTTGGTCAGACTGCGCAAGGTCTTCAGTACTGGAGATACTAATGATGTTGTTGTTATCATTATCATTGCCCTGGTTGATATTACTAAGTGCTACCACCTCTGTATCACAAGGCAAAGATTGCCTAATGCCTACCGAAGTGAATATAGTAGCTGAAATAAATTCTTCTACCTCTTGGTCGCTGTTACTACAGGCGTCATTCTCCCCATTAGGTAATACAGATTCATTTTTTGTTTTCGTGACGTTGGTAGTATGATTAGTCAACATTGTTGGAGACTTTCCCAATATCATCAAACGAATTCTATAAATACAACTCAATGGGGAGGGATGGTCGTAGACACCTCCAGTTTGACGAATTTGAGAGAAGAAATTCTCAAGTACATCTTGATTTAGCTGTAACAGAATAAAAATAATAAATTAGATAAAGTTGAATTGAATTAGATAACTAAATAACGTTGAAAATTTACCTTATACGTCGAAATGAACTTAACTCCATGTTTGATTTTCATGTCGTCGAATAGGAGCATTAATGATGTTATATGCATGAGAATGGACTTTTGGAAAACTTGTAAATTCGTCTTGCCTATAGCTCTCATGTTTTCAACATAGTCAAACATTGTATGTAGCGCTAGTTTTTGCTCTTCGCTTCATATATACGACTTTTTATAATCTAGCTTTGCAATGGGTGAATAAGAGTTGGAAACACTAAACCAAGAATCAACTGCTTCTATGAAAGATGCCAACTCTTCTGCTTCCGGGTTATTATGATAATACCATCTTAAAGATTTAGCAGTGGTACGGGATAGCAGTTCAGCAGCTTTTTTGACATTTTGTCTTTCTTGTGGTGACATGGATACATGGTTCTCTGTCAACTTGAAAACCGGAGTCATCTCAACTTCATTTCGTTTGTCGATCAAATCTCGAAGAATATCCGGTTTAATTGGTCTGACTTGGTCTGACAGCTGCCAACTTAGTGTGTTTACTGCTAATCGCTCCGAATTTATCCACGATTTTATCCGTGTAATCGGTTTTCGCTCTAACCGATTTTAGTTTTGCTGAGTCCATAAGTGCAGTTCCCGCGATCCTAGTATTGTTTTCCTGACGATAACTACTGTGTTCACGATATTTTCGGCTTCTATTCGTGGCTCCTTCGACGTTCATCCGCAGCTTGCATCTAAAATGGAGGACGTGTGTCATGCATGTTCTGATGCACTGGGCCCGGTTGAAGGCTCAATTACGTGCCTGTATTGTGAGGGTACTTACCATCTGGCGTGCACGAAAGTGCCCATATCAGTGATCGACGAAGTGAAAAAGATGCCTTCGCTGCACTGGAGTTGCATTGCGTGTACTAATGCGATTGGTAATCCGCGAAGCAAAGTGTTTAAGGGTACGGGTATGCAAGTTGGCTTTCAAGCCGCCCTCGCAGCTGCCGTTGAAGCAATGAAGTCCAGCTTAGTCCCACCGGTAGTGCAAGAGATTCGGGATGGCTTTGCCGGATTCGCCGCGTCCCACTCAGCATCCTTCCAGCACTGCAACCAATTTCCCCCGGATGCACTTCCTAACGGAAAAAGACGGAGATTATTCCGCGAAGTAGTTGCATCCTCGGATACCATGTTTGTTGACAGTGCAGCAACCTCAAACATCACAAATACCAACAACACACACCGGATCGATCGACCTTCACCACCACCTATTATAACAGGTACCAATACTACCTCAGTTCCTATACCAACTGTGTCACAAATACCAAAAACTGAATACCTGTGGCTGCACCTATCAAGACTGGCTGCATCCGTCACCACTGAACAAGTTATCTCGATGGTGAGTTCGCAGCTGGACACCCCAGATGTAATCGCTTTTAGCCTATTAAAAGCTGGAACGGTTCCTAACTCCCTGAGTGCGATAACATTCAAGGTCAGGATCCCCGCTGTCCTTCGTAGCAAGGCGCTTAACGCAGCCTCTTGGCCGGCCGGGCTCGGTGTGCGTGAGTTCATCTCGCTCCCGCCGCGATCTCTTCTATCACGCACACATCACACGAACACTTACATATCACTACCGCAACAATCCCGCACTCAATATTCTCCGGTAGCGCCACAGCCCTGCACTCAGTTCTCACCATTACCACAACAGTCTCGCATCCAGCACAACAATCCTTACTCACCTGCACTTATCCGTGAACCTTCGCAGACACTAGCTGAACACTCACCAACCGATATGAATCGCACTCTCACTTCACCTACTCTTCCGTCCACATCACGAGCAAAAACGCGTCAAACTACAATGGCTCAATTTTTTCCGAAGTAACCGCACCACAGCAGCGCAGTCATATGGTACTCACACGTTCCGAGCAATCTCTTCGACAACACAGACACTCATCATACACTCACCATCTACGATAAGCTCCGTCATCTCCAACATACCAGCTACTAACACTTCATTACATCAAGCACCCAGCGATCAAGCGACGCGTATAACCGTGTTTTATCAAAATGTGCGTGGTCTGCGCTCTAAAGCCGATGAGTTCCGCTTATCGGTAATGGAGACTGAATACGATGTATTGGTGCTTACCGAAACCTGGCTTGATCCCTCTATTCCCACCGCTCTCTTGTTTGGTGATGAGTATCGTATTTACCGTTGTGACCGAGATACCACCAATAGCTCTCACTCTCGCGGGGGTGGTGTTCCAATTGCATGCAGTGTTTCCCTCTCGTCGTACGCGAATCATGTGCTGTGCCAGACACTCGAGGTAACATGCATCTGCATTCAGCTAAGCAACCATCGTTTGTATATTGCTGCAGTCTATCTTCCACCAAATCACAGCACAGACGAGACGAAAATAAATGAATTGCTAAAATGGGTCAATGAAATTTGCGCCTCCTTATGTCCGGATGATAGATTTTTACTCATCGGTGACTTTAATCAGCCTACTCTCTCTTGGTCACCTGCACCTGTCGAACAAGATACGGCTTTTAGTTTTTTCGAGCCTCATACTCAATCAGCACGATGTGCCCAATTAATTGACGGATTGCACCTGAACGCTTTATATCAACTCAACAACAACAAAAACTATCTGAACAGAACTCTTGATCTGATTTATGCAAATTGGCCAGCTGCTTCAGCCTCATCGTCCATACGGACCTCTGATACCCCCCTACTACCGGTCGACCACCATCATCCACCATTGGAGTTCAATCTCAACATTGATACTCCTACCACCCAACTACCATCTAATGTTGCGGAAAGGCGGCTCGATTTTAGTCGTATTAATTTGCCTAAGCTCGAGAGATTGATCTCACAATATGACGAATTTTTTGACTGCTCGATCTTTTTAACTCTTGACCATGCTGTCGATGATTTCTCTCAGTTTATGCGAACGGCACTTAACGAATGCGTCCCCGTCAAAACGCCGCATCGAGGTCCGGCCTGGGGTGACCGCACACTACGTTCACTGAAAAGAGCGAAACGTGCTGCATATCGTAACTCGCGCGATCGAAGGTGTCCCGCTTTGCGGGTTTACTACAATAGCGTCCACGCACTTTATCGACGTTATAACAGAATCTGCCACCGCAGGTACCTACGTAATATAGAAAAAAAGCTGCGCGTGCATCCTCAACACTTCTGGACCTACGCAAACAATAAGCGCAAATCTTCCGGTTTCCCATGTTTGATCCGCTACAAGAGGAACCGAGCTTGCACACTCCCATATTACTACAATAGCGTCCACGCACTTTATCGACGTTATAACAGAATCTGCCACCGCAGGTACCTACGTAATATAGAAAAAAAGCTGCGCGTGCATCCTCAACACTTCTGGACCTACGCAAACAATAAGCGCAAATCTTCCGGTTTCCCATGTTTGATCCGCTACAAGAGGAACCGAGCTTGCACACTCCCAGATATGTGCGATTTGTTTGCTACACGTTTTGAGGACACTTTTGTTTCTGAAAACATGCACCCCGAGGCTCTTCATGCTGCACTTTCTAACACACCCGCAGATGCACTTCGTCCCATGCTTCCGGTCATTAATACCTCGTCAGTCACCCGCGCCATAGACCGCATAAAGATGTCCTACACCGCCGGCCCTGATGGCATCCCGGCAGTGATCCTGAAAAAGTGCACTGCGTCGATTGCTCCAATTCTAGTAAAAATCTTCGAGGAATCACTACGTTCATGCACCTTTCCTGTCTCCTGGAAGGTCTCATGGTTAACACCAATCCATAAGAAAGGCTGCAAGAATGAGGCTTCTAACTATCGGGGCATTACATCGCTAGGGGCCATCGCAAAAGTGCTTGAGCTGCTTGTTTATGAACCGTTACTGGCCTCTGCCCGCAATTACATCAGCCCGAATCAGCACGGATTTGTCCCTAACAGATCAACAACCACAAACCTTATGCAATTCGTCAGTAGCTGCCATAAATCCATTGATGCTCGCCTTCAAGTAGATGTCATTTACACCGATTTAAAAGCCGCCTTCGATAGGATATCTCACGTCATATTACTAGCAAAACTCGACAGACTCGGCCTCCCAGATCCCCTAGTTGCTTGGCTGAGATCATACCTAATGGGCCGCACTTATTCCGTTAGGATGGGGCCCCATTTATCTAGATCCCTCCGTGCATCTTCTGGCGTCCCTCAAGGCAGCAATCTGGGACCTTTACTATTTGTCCTTTATATAAATGATGTCTCCACGATCCTTCCTGCGGATAATCACCTGCTCTATGCGGACGACACCAAAATCTTTCGGCAAATCCAGGGACCAGACGACCATCGCATACTCCAGGCTTCACTAGAAGAATTCGATAACTGGTGCACGCGAAACTCCTTAACCATTTGTGTTGATAAGTGTGTTACCATCACCATCAGCCGTTCGCGCTCTGCAGTGCATTTCGACTACACGCTAAACGGGCAAACTTTGCAGAGAGTCGATTGTGTCAAGGACTTGGGTGTTTTCGTCGACGCGAGACTCACGTTTGAGCAACACCTTGATCACGTTGTGACAAGATGCAGTCAACTGTTAGGTTTAGTCGTTAACATGACTCGCGAGCTCTCTGACCCAATCTGCACCAAAACTCTTTATTGTGCTCTTATTCGATCAGTGCTGGAGTATGGCAGCGTTGTGTGGTGGCCTTCCTCTGCTCGGGGGGTTGCGCGCTTGGAGTCCATCCAGCGTAGGGCTACCCGTTTCGCGCTCCGTTCGTGGGGCAGCAACAACGACTACACAACAAGGTGTTTGTTGCTCGGGTTACCCCAACTCGACGACCGAATACGAAATGCTAGGCTGGCTTTTATCGTTGGGCTTCTCAATGGTAGCATCGACTGTCCGGTTTTGCTCTCGTCGATACAGCTGTACGTGCCTGCAAGAACTCTCCGCCCTCGGGCGATGCTGGCCATCCCAGAGACAAGGACCGCCTTCGCCTCCCGAGACCCGTTTTTGCGTATATGTCGTGCTCTGAATGCGGAATCTGATGCGTATGAGCCCGGCATGACGATGGCAAATGTGTTGAGTCGCATTAATTTACTTCGCGCCTCTCGCCAGAATCTTTAGCGTCCTTGTAATTGTTATTGTTGTTATTATTGTGTTATTGTAACGCGTGTGACTATTTTTGTTATATTCCTATTGTACCCTTACATATATCGAGAGGGCTTATGAGGTCCGTCGATCATTTAATAAATATACAATATACAATATACAATTGACTTACTTTTATACATAAATCCACAATCCAATAACCAATTCCTTGTTAATTTTAACAGATGTGGGGCATCTGGGAAAACGTAAACATTTTTTTTCGTTATTGGATGGTGAAATTATGGCCTGTTGTAATCATGAGCCCCTAAATCTTTCCAGCATCCAATGTTTGATTGGCAATTATCGCTCACTATTGCAACGACTGTTCTTTCACGAAGTCGCAAAAAAAAGATAAAAACACTAGGACGTAGAATGTTTTTAAAACGTTATAATGCTATCATTTATTCCACTCAACTACACGTATACGAATGCTCGATCGATCCGCTGATCGATCGCACGAAGCCCACGATAGCCGATTCCCCAGGATGCTGAGAGAGAATTTACCCACAAAATTCTCTCTCACGCACGCTCTCACATGACGTATCGATAACCTGACGTGGGGACACGAGGTTATCGGGTCAAAGTGCGTTTCGGAACGCAAGCGCAATCTTTCGAAACGCATTTGAAAGATGCTGTTCAAAAACGGTGACCGTTTCGCCGTTGACGGTTTCGAACCTCATCGATTTACATGACCATTTCTCCCCCCTTTGGGACGCAGTCGGCCGTCCCAAACGCTGCACGAAGGTGGTTGGTCATCCTCAAGTTCAGAGATCGTATTATGCATCGTATGCTGGGATCCACGCTGGCCAATTTCATCTGTTTTCTCGGTGGATAGGGCCAGCAGGTCAGCCGGTGTCTCGTCGGCGTCCTTCTCTGTGGCGTCTATCGGAAGCGGAGCCAACAGCCTCACGTTTCGCTTGTAAGTACCGCTGCTTGTCCGAATGTCAGCAACGCGTACCATATCGTCAGGTCCCACGTAAGTTCTCGTAACTATCCCCATGGGCCATCGACCGACCGGGAGGTTGTCGTCGCCAACCAGTACAATCTGCCCAACTTGCACGTTCGAAGTTCGTTTTGTCCATTTGGCGTGGCATCGTAGCTGGGACAGGTAATCGGCTTGCCAGCGAGACCAAAATTGCTGGGACAATTTTTGCACGCGCTTCCATCTCGTCTTGACACCGTCCGTATCATCGTTTTGGATGGTAGCAGGAATAGAGAATGAGGCCCGCGCGATCAAAAAGTGTGCTGGAGTGAGCGCTTCGACGGAGCCAGGATTGGCATGGACAGCAGTAAGTGGCCTGGAATTGAGAATTGATGAAATTTGATAGAGTAACGTTTGCAACTCAACCAATTTGAGATGGGCGCCCCTCGCTGCAGCCTTGAAAAGGCGTTTGGCCACTTTAATGTTGGCCTCCCAAAGGCCGCCGAAATTCGGGCTCCGCGGCGGAATGAAGGAGAACCGTATCCCCTTTTCGGCAGCTAGATTCACTATCTCGTCCTGGAAGGCGCGGTTGTTGTAGGCTTCACGTAGCAGGCGCAACTCTTTGGCTGCTCCAACGAAGTTTCGGCCGTTATCTGAATATATCGTGTCTGGTCTGCCACGAAGGGATACGAAACGAATCAGTGCTGAGATGAAAGCAGACGTTGAAAGGTTTTCCACCACTTCCAGATGAATTGCCTTGGTAGCAAAGCAGACGAATATGCACGCGTAGACTTCTATCCGCCGTGTCGATCTGGTGTGAGGGATGACGTAGAAAGGTCCACATAAGTCCACACCCGTGTGGGTGAAAGCGGGTGACACAGTTACCCGGGCAGCAGGCAATTGGCCTATTTGCTGCACGAATTGTTTAGGTCTGGCTCGTATACATACGATACATCGAGATGTCACACCGATAACTGTGCGTCGAAGATCTCGCATCCAGAACCTTGCCCGAAATTCTGCCATAACTAGGTCCGTACCGGCGTGGTGATTGTATTCATGAAGGTACCGTACAATAGTGCGAGAAAAGGGATGTGATTTCGGCACTAAGATCGGCACTCTCGCATCATCCGTCATATCTGCGTTCTCCAATCGTCCCTTCACGCGTATCAGGTTGTCTCGAACGATCGGGTTAAGGTGCTGAAGAGGACCTTTTGAGCTAACCTGTCCAGATTCGTGCATTTCTCGTACCTCATTGGGGAATGCTGTGGCCTGCATTACCCGTAGCAACAATTGAAGTCCGGATTCCAATTCGTCCAGCAGCAAGGGACCGGTTTTTCTTTCCACCGTAGAAGAGGTCACACGGAGCCTGGCAGAATTAACTTTGAAGTTGTGGATGATTCTGCTAAGCCATGCGAAATGTCGCCTCGTCTTAATGAAGGAATTGTGGTACTTATATTGAGCTATCAAATCTTCACAAGCGGGGCCTACGGTTGCCGCTAAAGCTTGTGGTGGGGCTGCAACCTCTTCTGATATGGTCTCGTAACAGATTCGTAACACACGTAGCGGAACGCTGGGCAGCTGGAGCCATCCTCACTGCTAGGGGATGGCTTAGATTGGAACAGGAGGATACGATACCACCATCATCCATTGCAGGGGAAGATGCGCGCACACTTAGCAATGGCTGAGCAGAGCGGGAATGCAAGACACCACGCGGCGACGAAACGGACCGAGCGCGTGGATCGGCCATCGCTGAAAGCACGGCACTAGTACTTGGGGATGGCAGCACGGAGCGGGAACGCGGGGACGGCAGCACGGAGCAGGAACGCAGGACACCACGCGGCGGCGAAACGGACCGAGCGCGTGGATCGGTCATCGCTGAAAGCACGGCACTAGTGCTTTTGGATGGCGGCACGGAGCGGGAACGCGGCGACGGAAGCACGGAGCAGGAACGCGGCGACGGAAGCACGGAGCAGGAACGCCGGACACCACGTGGATCGGCCATCGCTGAAAGCACGGCACGAATTCTTGTGGATGGCGGCACGGAGCGGGAACGCGGGGACGGCAGCACGGAGCAGGAACGCCGGACACCACGTGGATCGGAGCGGGAACGTGGGGACGGTAGCACGGAGCAGGAACGTCGGACACCACGTGGATCGGCCATCGCTGAAAGCACGGCACTAATGCTTGTGGATGGCGGCACGGAGCGGGAACGCGGCGACGGAAGCACGGAGCAGGGACGCCGGACACCACGTGGTGGCGAAACGGAATGTGGTTGTCACTTCGCAGCTTCGGAAGATTTCACGTGCAAAAGAGTATGATGCTTTTGTCTACACATTTGGCATCTTTTGTTGCTGGGGCACTGCGAAGCGGGGTGCTGGCTGGAAAGGCAATTCACGCACTTGCCTTTGCTCATCACGTAGTTGATGCGTTCACATTCCGACCGAACCTGCAGCTCTGGACACAGCGGGCCCGTGTGGCCCGGCTTGTCGCACGCATAGCAGCGTCGCGTACCTGGCTGGTGATCCACCGAGCTGTATCTAGTTCGCTGGGTTTGCGGGGTTGGCGTCTGACTGGTACTTACTGTATCCACCGTGGCTACGAATGCCGCACGTATTGGGCGCTTGCTACTAGTAGAAGCGCGGTCAGGACGGGACGCGGCGCTTTTCCGCGGCTCATAGTATAGCGAACTCGACAACCTATCGAGCTCGTCGCGCAGTTCCTTCCACGTCGGAATGGTGTGGACGTCCAGCCTACGGGATATTCTGGTTATGGTTTCATCGTCTAGCTTGGACATAACCAGGCTCACTAGCATTCCATCCTCCACCACGCTAGGCCGTTGTCCGCTTGCGCCTGCAATTTGCTTCGCTGCGGAGGTTGATGTTTCGACCACATCTATTATCCGCATAAGCCCGTTGGAAGACGCCACAGTCATTTTTGGAAGGTCTCTGAGATAGTTAAAGTGGCTGAGGAAAGCTACCCGTTTCTTGTAGAACCTTTCCTCCAACTTACTCCATGCCCTTTCGAAGGGCATACCAGCGTTTTCGAAGGCTTCGCAACTGTTCCGCGCAATATCGCACCGATCGAAACACTTTATAAGGAACGCGTACCGCTCCGCATCACCTGTCAAACCGACAATCCGCTTTTCGAACCGTCCCGCGAACGCTGGCCATTCCGAAGGGTCACCGTTAAACTTCGGAAGTTCGATGCGCGGAAGGTGATCGGAGCGGGAAGGGGTTGATGCAAGTGTTACATCTAACTGCGGAGTAGGCGGCACTTCCACCGCATACACTTTCCTCAGTTCGGTTTTCACTTGCGCGTAGGCCTCAACGAACGTATCGCGTCGCGGTTGCGGACCCGATATTGCTTCCAGCTGCAACAGCGCTTTATTGCCTTCGCTCCACAATAACGCTGCGATCTCATCCTTACTCTTAGCCATTTGCTGGCTCAATCTACCTTCGCGCGCTTGCGATAAAATGTTTTGAAGCGCACTTTCTAGGCCTATCAGTTGGCGAGTCACTTCCAACTTGATCCGCTGGTTTTCGTCTGCTGTTTGATCCTCCGTCGGCATATTGCCTTCTTTTCACTAGCACGTAGCACAACTCACTATTATTTAACCTTTTTCACGTAGAACGTATCACGTCGGGGTCACCAAATGTTCTTTCACGAAGTCGCAAAAAAAAGATAAAAACACTAGGACGTAGAATGTTTTTAAAACGTTATAATGCTATCATTTATTCCACTCAACTACACGTATACGAATGCTCGATCGATCCGCTGATCGATCGCACGAAGCCCACGATAGCCGATTCCCCAGGATGCTGAGAGAGAATTTACCCACAAAATTCTCTCTCACGCACGCTCTCACATGACGTATCGATAACCTGACGTGGGGACACGAGGTTATCGGGTCAAAGTGCGTTTCGGAACGCAAGCGCAATCTTTCGAAACGCATTCGAAAGATACTGTTCAAAAACGGTGACCGTTTCGCCGTTGACGGTTTCGAACCTCATCGATTTACATGACCAACGACATTTATGTTTTTTTCGTGTAATCTTTCAATAATTTTCAGGATAATATCTCTAGTCATGTGCTGATCAAATCCTATAAAAATTGTTTGTTTCCAATTTTTAAAAAGACCACGTGCCATCACCACTTGGATGTAATTATGCGGACCCATTATTTCATCTGCTGCTGGGTCATACTCTAGTATTTTGCAGACTTTCATCTCGTCAAAACTCAACACACATTCACACTCACACGAATTAAAACTCTCGGCTAAATTCCCTACAAAAACTAGCACATCCTCAAGGATTCCTTGCTTGAGATTTAATTTTTGTGCATATCTCTGAAGAGTTGAAATAAATGGCAAGGGATATTTCAAATCAATGAGCATATATAAATAAGCACGCTTGCTAAAATACCTTAAAGTAAAAGACTTACTTATCTCAACGGTTGTCCAGCGGACTTGCTTCCTTTCTTTAGTTATTAATGCTATTTGATTAACAGATAATGCTTCTTTTAAAGCATTTTCCATTCTCTCTGTGAATGGCGTAGGTGATAATAAAGATTCCTGCATCTTGCCTATTTCCTTAGTTAATCTTTTAATTTCTCGTTCGTCTTGCAACGCTTTTTTGCTTGCTGCTTCGAGTTGCTTGGAAAGAAATTCATTAACTTGATGAAGTTGTTCACATTTCGTTGTCTTTTCTTTCAGCACATTTTTTAACTCAATGATTTCTTCATATTGATTGCACGGCTTACATGATTCATCGTATATGAAATCATTGACATGAACCGTTCGGATATGATTTTCGATTTGGTGTTGTTCGAATGGTATTTTGTGGTTAAGTATTTCGTTTTCTTTATTTACTTCCTTTTTAATTATTGACGGAATAGCTGTAGAGAAGCGCAATGTAGGTTTGTTTATATCAAAAAATATGTTATATACCTGTTGGAAGAAGTTTTTTAAGCACTCTTCTATTTTCGTTAAATGGAATATTTGTCATTTGATAGTCATTTTTTTCAAAATGATTTGAGCAAATTGCATGGTCTTTTGGTGGCAGCCAATTCTCTCCTCTTTTACAAAATTGTATCCAAGCATATTTCAAACTAGGGTCCGATGGAAAATTGTGGAATAATACATCCAATTTCCGTTGTTTTACGCAATATCTTGTATTTTGGCAAAAGGATGCTGAACAGGCATTCGAGGAAGACATTCTCCTGCTGAAATTGCTTTAAAACATGTAATATTAATGGTTTTGTATTACATTGACCCAAATGATTACTCTGGTTTTATAGTTTGGTTAACTTACCTGTAACACACACACAATCACAAAAACACACCAATAAGAAGTAGAAAACAGTAGCAGAATGTGAAAACTATTCTCGTTTACAATTTATAGAATGTATACACAGTGAAAACTATACTGGCTCAACCAACAATCTCAATTGCACAAACATGGGTATGTGGGTACTGTGATTGCCTAACGACGTTTGTAAACAATGTTCAATTTAACTATCAAAATTTTCCCATCGCTTCTTGTCACTTTACTCTATGTGCATCGACCTGTTCTCCTTAATAGATCTTGACCCTGTATATGAATAATACATTTTTTATTAATTTTTATGATAAAGCAGTTCAAATAATCTATACTATTCTGGGTGACGCTCAATAAATCGTAGGAACCAACAAACCTCGAGAAACCCTGTATTGATGGGTAATGACAAGCAACGAGCAGAATAAAAACGCATATTTTCAAGTTTGTGCTACGGTTTTGTGCTGTGCAAAGAGCACAGAAGTAGTAGTTTGTTTCTGTGCAAAGTGATTAAAATGTTAACGCTACACTATTTATTACAGGATACACGTAAAGCTACAAATATAAACCAATTTGAGCGTCTTTTGGCCCTTGGAGTTATATTCATAGAGGATCATTACAATTTTGGGAGGGCGTCACTAGAGAGCTTAATGAATTAGGCCCTCCATTAAAAGATGCAACAGCTTCAAAAATGGTATTTCAATGAATAAAATCTATCAATCTAAATTACTATTTAAATTTACTGCACATTTTACATTAATATTTTAGGTGTGGGCAGACTATAAATGCGGATTGAAGAAGAAGTTAGCACAGAACATTCGCGAGTACAGATCCACTGGTGGAGAGCAATGCGATTTGAAAAGCTTTTCTGCTCTTGACAAGCATACTATCACTATACTTAATTTAAACTCAGTAGTAGAAATAACACCTAATGTGCTTGCACGAGGAAGAACAGTCCGTACGGTAGAAGATATTGAACCGCAACAGAGAACATCAAGACAACAAACTTGTCCACAACCTTCCGAAGAGGTCCAGATACTAGCTCAGCCACAACAACAGGTGCAAAAGCCACATCAATCACACCAAACACAGCATTCTGAACAACAAAAACAATTAGAGCATGGGAATTTTTATAAAATAATAAATAAATAAAATATTTTTATGAAAGAGCTAAGGGAAAAGATTGTAAAATTCAACCAAGAATTAGCAAAAAAGAACTTGAATATAAAAAAAGAATAAGCTTAAAGAGAATTAGAACTTAGTATGCTAAATTTGAATTAGAAAAAAACAAACAGTAACTTGTAAAGCAATTAAACCCAAATTTAAATTATGAACTTTTTTTAAATAAGAGTCGACCAGTTGAATATGAGCTCAATTAGTACTTACAATACCTCGTTCACTTCCTTTCTTCCTGTCCTTTTGAGAGGAAACCCATGTGTAGACTTTTTAATGGAGCTTAAGACACCTATCACCTTATTATTGATATCAATATTCTTCTATTGGGCATAAGGTGCTACATTTTCAAAGGCTAGCGATCGTTCTCCTCGACCGCTGCTGCTATCTCGGCCGCATTCATCCATCTGCGCGACTCATCGACTGACGATCCGTTCGAGTTAGACACGAATACAAAGTCGTCGACGTGTTCCTCCTTATTGGTTTCAGACCATCCTGTGTTACCAACAAGCCGTTGCAGCAAGGATCCGTTGCCGTTCCCGTTAACCCGATTAGGAATGGCTTCGCACCAAGCTACACTTTTTGGTGATGGGTCTTTGTGAGAAGCCGTTGCTTCCGCTCAATGTACGACAACGACAATCATTGTGTTGATGCTATAAAACTTTTTCCTGTTCATATACCTGAATGGACGGTTGCATGTTTTTTTAATCTTTATATGTGTGGACGGCACGCACATAACAACATCCGGTATCTCACTTTTTTCCAAAAAATATCGCTTTGATGCAATTTTGTCTTCAGTCATTTCTAACTTGATCCAACTACTTAGAAACGATTCAAGTGGACGTAAGCACCCTCGAAGAATTTTTGAAAATGTGGTTTAAGCCATGGCTATCAAAAAATCCTTTCCAACACCGTGTTGATACCTGCCTTCGGCAAAAAATATCAAACCTGCTGCCATTTTCTGCGTTGCTGTGCTACCATATTTTTTTTATTTACGCATTTTCCGATAAAACAAGCCAACAAGACAACAAGTAAATTTGTGCAATGCTGTATCAGTTTTTTCTTTGCTTCTATTTCTCCATAAAATATGCAAACATTCGCCGAACAAGCTTTCTGTTTCTCAAACTTGCTGCCGTAATAAACAAACAAAAAATGATAGATAGCACAAACCGAGCAAAGACATTTGGAAAACAAGCTGGGGCAATCAAGCACGTAAACACAAGGGGTATAAACGTGATAGTTATACTGTCAGATTAGCGTGGGCGCCTATCGAATTTTTTCGATCGAAAAATTGTGATGAGGCCGTCTATCTTGCTTTTTCCAAAAACGCCATATTTTTGGTATGCGAACTGTGTTCATCAAGTAGTAACAAAATTGGCCTTGTTCTGGAGCATACGCGACCAACAGAATCGTGTTCAAAATATTGTTCAAAATAAAAGGGCTTCATCCACCCAGTAGTATTGCAACAACACAAAATGAAGCTTATTTCGCTCTGCTAACTCAAAGGCAAGGCTACGCACATCGCATGGACCATTTCCATAGCATCGTTTTTCAAGTTCCAAAAGATGGTTAACTATTTCCGCTTCTTGATGTGCATTGAAAACAGGCTTATACCGTCCTAGACATAGGTGATTATTTAGACTTGCGATAGGAGTTGTTGCGTTTATCGCAAAGTATTTCGCGAGCGTTTTCCATGGAACGCCACATTCCTTAGCAGCTTGTTAGGCCGAAGTACTTTTTTTGATCACGGACCGCATTGCCACTTCCATACTGGTCACTGACCAGTTTTTTCGCAAAGAAATCCGCTTAAAATTGCGTACCATCTTGATTCACTGACGACGCAACTACAATGTTTACGTTTTTGACAGTTGTCTCGCGTGTAGCAGTGGTATGGCAGTTTTGTCCCAAACAGTGGTGTTTCTTTGTCCCGAAATTTGTTTTTCTTATAAAATCAAATTTAAGGGTGGAAAAAGCATGTATTTTTGGTTAACTCCATAAAACATCAAGTTTTTTCTCAGTTTTGCTCTGTACCACATACTTTTGTGATTTCTTTTTTTACGTGTTTTGAGAGCTTATTTTGTTTGGATGAAATATTATAAGATTATGCTCAATCTGGCTGTTCAGCACAAAAGAGACAATAAATATGAGAGTAATGAACTTTTACACACGAAATCCGGTCCAACATATAAAGTTGCACAATCGAATGTATCTCTGTCCTTATTTTTTAATTTAATTTAATTCATTGGTTTCCAAAAAAGGTAGGTGGCACACTTGCCCCCTATGTCACACTTGCCCCAAATTCCATTATGTGTACCAACCACCAATTCAGAGATACAACTACAACCCAACCATATACCAGAATCAGCTGATGATCCTTCGCACACACGCGAGCGGCCCGCACAAATAGCGCCTCTTCGCTCCCGACCGAAATATTTGTAATTCCGTTGTTTATGTTTTATAATTGTATTAATTTATATTTTATTTTGTATTGTAGATAATAAACCATAGCATTACAAATATTTACATGGAGATGGTTTAAACATTTCAAAATACTATATGTTATGTATTTAATTCTCATTTATTAGGCAGAAAAATTCACATGAGGTTTGTTTAAGGAGTTGATGCAAAAAATAACAACCCGCACAACAAAATCGAGTAGTTTTGTAGCTCGGATTTTCGATCGCTTTCCACCAAACGCGATCGAAAAAGCGAGCAGAAATCCCGCTGCGCAAAGCGATCGAAAACTTCTCAAACTCAAACTGCAAACATATTTCACAGCTCATGGCTGTGAAATATTTCGCATTCAAAATTGTTGCAAATTTATAAATGACATGTTTCGAAATTTTCAACGCTGAAATTTTAGGATCGAAATATTTCTTCGATCGGAATCCAAGCGTTTCCCCTGACATTTCTGCTCGCTTTCTCGATCGCTTTTGGCGGAAAGCGATCGAAAATCCGAGCTACAGAACTGCTCGATTTTGCCATGCGGGCATATAACCCATAAATTAAAATTTACGTCATCATTACAGAGTTTTCGAGGATTATATAGACATGTTCAGCGAGTTGTAGATTCGTTCAGGCATATAATAGACTCTTTCAGCGAGATATAGAATTGTTCGGAAGTAGGCGTTGACATGTTCGGTTATACTGTAGAGCTGTCACTTTCGTTCCCCTTGGACCGCAACTTGCATCATTCTCATCAGTAGGTAAACAAACGGTTTTCGAAAAAATAAACTTTTTTCAACTAATTTATGTATTAAACAGCTTGGAAAATGATTATTAGCTAATTTTAGGACTTTTAAGAATGAAAAATTGAACCCTCAAGTACTCGAATTGGTATCGCGTACGCATTTAACTTACCGGTCGATACAATTATATCAACCAATATAAAAACCGATCGAGTAGTTTCGCCATCTGTCAAATTGGCTTTCCCAGTCAGACAGCCCCCGCTGCGCAAATTCGAGCAGTTTCCTGCGCAGGAAATGTGCCAAAGCCTGCGCTGGCCAGCGCAGATTTTGACTGGTCTCCCGCGCTGGACTTCAGCGATTCCTGCGCAGGCCTGCGCAGGATTAGCGCCATCTGTTGGCGACATGGACGAACTATTTTTGGCGGGGGAGCAACAAAAAAAACGGTCAAAAAATCAAAAATGTTGACGCCCATTTTTCTCGTCCGCTTCTTCTCCCTCCCTCCCTCACCCTGCCTTGCCTTACTTTCGCTTCTTCCCGTGCCTTCCGCCGCCAGCTGATTGGGTGTTGTGGTGTATTCGTTGATTCGTATTTGTGCATTGCGGTTGTGTATTGTTATTGGTGGGTGTTAGCATATATTAATTTGTGTGTGGCCTTGAGACGCTGTGGGAGAAGCTGGATTGGGATTTAAAGTGCTATCGGTGTATTGATGGTTTATTTTATTTCGTGCCGCTGCTGATGAGACCATTCTATGCCCCTGCCAATTGATTGTGAAGAAGCCTATTTAAAACAAGCGTAGGAGAATGTCTAACACTAATCTAATTATTTTTTAATTTCAACATGTTTGATGTTTCAGCGACCGTCTAAGCATTATGTAGCACAGTGTAAAGTGCCAATAATTTTTTTAAATGTGCCGAAATCTGTCTCGCGTTTTTGGGTCGTCACACACACGCACACACACAGCACGGGGAAATTGACCGTCCTCTCTATCATTTCATTTCATTTTATTTCATTTCATTTCATTTATTTCATACAATATCCGCCATCAAGGCTAAATATAATAGACTTAAAACTAATTTAATACTAACAAATAATCAAAATAATTCATGAAAAACTAAGCCTAACTAACCTAGTCTTGACCTAGCAAAAAAGAAAAGAAAAAAAAAACAAGAGTAGAGCGTAAAGACTATCATAAACTTAACAAAAACAAAAAAAAAAAGAGAGTAATAGAAAACTAAGGAGAATAATTAAAGGGAATTAGAAGAAAAAATACGGTTACGGAAAGAGTTAAGAGAGGAGTCGAAATCAAAGAGATAGTAAAAGTGGTTAAACAACCTGAAACAGGACAGAAGAGGGTCATTGAAAGTATAAAGAGTATGACGTGTTTCAATTGACAGAGGATCACGTGGACGAAGAGAACGAGAGGGAACATACAGCGAGATGGACGAGAGTAAATCAGGAGCATCAGTAGCAGAAAGTAATAAGCCACCAATAAAACAAGCCTGAAACACTTGGCGGCGGAAGCTTAAGGAGTGAAGATTGAATAACTGCAATCGCGTTTCATAGGGAGGTAGTGAGGCAGCACCGAACAAACGACGAAAGGCAATCCTGGTAAAGAGGCGCTGAATGCTTTCAATTCTCGAACAGCCATCAATAGTGGGAGGATTCCAGATGATACTTGCATATTCAAGAATAGGCCTTACCAAAGCACAATAAAGGATTCTTAGGATGCTTTGATCTCTAAAAATAGAGGTAAAACGTAAGATAAACCCAAGGGTTCGATTTGCTTTTAGTAGCACCTCATCAAGCTGCAGTTTAAAGTTAAGACGACAGTCAAGTATAATACCAAGGTCACGGATGGACATAACACGAGAGAGGGAAGCGCTAGAGAGAGTATAGTTAAATAAAATAGGAGAAAGAGAGTGAGAGAAAGAAATAACAGAACATTTTTCGGGACACAGGCGAAGTAAATTGGATGAACACCAATGAGCAAATGCATTGAGGTAATGCTGAAGTCTCAGACAATCAGAAGAAGAAGACACAGGTAAAAAGATTTTGATATCATCCGCATAAAGGAGATGACCATCAGGAGGTAAAACATTACAAACATCATTGATGAACAAAGAAAACAGAAGTGGACTTAGCACACAACCCTGAGGGACACCTGACGTACAAAAAAACTCCTCAGATAAGTACGACCCGGTTTTAACCCTGCAACTATCATGCCGCGATCCCCCTCCCCGCCCGGCCCATTGGATGAGGATGCACTGCAAGATAGCTGAATCAGCCGTTCTACCGATAAGGTAGCCGTACTCGCTCGTGCGTGTGCGCGCGTTCTTAGGTGCGTTATCGCGTGCGCGCGTTCATAGGTGCGTAATCGCGTGCGCGCTTTCGTGGATGCGTGCTCGCGTGCGCGCGTACGTGCATGTGTGTGTGCGCGCGAACGTGAATGTGTTCATGTGTGTGTATGTGTATGTATGTGTGTGTGTGTGTGTGTGTATGCGTGCGTGCGTGCGTGCGTGCGTGCGTGCGCGCGTACGTGCATATATATATATATAGATATATATATATATATATATATGTGTGTGTGTGTGTGTGTGTGTGTGTGTGTGTGTGTGTGTGTGTGTGTGTGTGTGTGTGTGTGTGTGTGTGTGTGTGTGTGTGTGTGTGTGTGTGTGTGTGTGTGTGTGTGTGTGTGTGTGTGTGTGTGTGTGAGAGAGTCTACGCGCGCGTGTTTGTGCGTGCGTGTGTGTGCGTGCGTTTGGAAACCCCAAAACTATTTGATTCTGATGCGTACATTTTCATCCGCTGCGGCTACAAATTCCATCCATTTTCGATCTCGCTACCTGAGAGACAACACAACCATTACATTGGCACCACCATCTATGCGCCCGGCTCTGCTGTTCGGGGTAAAAAAGACACACGATCTAAGCAAACGTGCGTGTGATATATTGCACATTTATTTCTAATGCAGCAAGCGGACGCAAGTGGAAACAA
This sequence comes from Anopheles coluzzii, assembly GCF_943734685.1. Taxonomy (NCBI): domain Eukaryota; kingdom Metazoa; phylum Arthropoda; class Insecta; order Diptera; family Culicidae; genus Anopheles; species Anopheles coluzzii. The sequence goes on along the minus strand of NC_064670.1, from coordinate 77,470,811 downwards.
CATTTTTAATTGAATCCATACAAAACAGGATTCTGCATTTGATTATTATGGTGCGCGTTTGGTGCTGCACATGTCCGTCCAGAATCTGGTGGCTTGTTGGCTTAGAGTCGGTATCATGACGCCGATTGACCGGCATTGCCTTGGAATGGTTTCGGATCGGTAGGTTCATGTTTTGGTCGAGTGCATTCCGTGCATTTGTCGCGCCACAGCGGTAGACCCGGCAGCACCAAAGTCAAAACAAAAACCTTCCCCGAGTGTGGACTGCTATGCTCAGTTCTTCTTCTTCTTCTTCTTCTTATTATTATTATTATTATTATTATTATTATTAGCATAATGGCCTACGCGATCATGCCGGCCTTTTCAGGACTTGAGTACCGCGTAGCCGGATAGTCACCTCTTGCTACGGCGGACGGTTTATACGCGATTAGAACCCACGACGGGCATGCAGATGTCCGGAATGATGGCGGTGCCGCGGGCCCGCTCCTATCCAGCGTGCAACTAGCATACTGCCACACTGTCTCCTGCTCGATGCATACGCTGCAGGCAGTGGGAAGGATGCACCTCCACGATAAAAAAACACCGTCATGAACCAGCGGTGGACCTAACGGTAGGCGGACTAGGCGGTTGCCGAAGATTTGTACAAGTGGACAGAATATTAGCAACAAGGGCCCCCGGAAAGATGGTCATTAGGGCTCCGTGGCTGGAGAACCATTTGCACCTCCCCTCCCCCCATGGCGACAACAATTTTAGGGCCTGTGACCGATGATCGTAGGGGTCCCATGGCCACCCCCCCCCCCCATCCGCCGTCAATTAAAGTATACCGTTCAATCTTCCTGTTGACACGACTGTATGTTGACATAAGACCAATAACAAGTGCGAGATAATTATTAAGGCAGGTGCGCTTATCGATTAAAACGATAAGCTGATCGACGGTGCCATAAAACACCGAACAGAGCTAGAGAGAGAGAGATAAAAGAAATGTTCGGAGCGGTCATGGTTCGCGCGCCAGGTCAACGATCGAAGATCGGGAATCGGCAGAGCGCGCGAGAAATCTTTACCAAATAAGGGCATGCAACCAGAAGCAGAAAATCCACCAAAGGGACAAGTCGAAGATTTGTAAAAAAGTGTGAATATTTTAAATTAGTCGAAAAATATACTTTTTTAAATCCACGCTCAACAACCGACTTGGTAACGCTTCCACAAGCTTTTTTACAAATTAAAAGTTAAAGAGTTTGATTTAAATAGTGATCAACGCGTATTTTAAAAACCGAAAACCGAAAACCGAAGTTCGATTGCATTGGTTGTACCCGCGAGAATGCGGTAGCCGATATGGTGCGATGCGACAAGTGTTTTAAGTGGTGGCATTACGATTGCGCTGGTGTTTCGAGCGATGTGAAGAACGTGAGGTGGGTGTGTGCACGGTGTGAAAGCGGTGGAACGGATGAGGCAGCTGAGGCTAGAGGCCACGCGACCAGTGGCAGGCCGAACAGGGCTCCTCGCGTAACCCAGTCGCAAGAAGGCGAACCTTCTGCATCGTGAATAAAGAAGACCCTGCAGCCTTCTTCTTCGCAGCTGGCACCAGTGACGAAATATTTGACCCCAACGAATAAATCCACAGGCTTGGACCGGGAGTTCGATGCGGTCAATCGAAGCATTAGTGGCGATTCTGAAATCGCGAAGAAACCCGCGCTTAACATAATGGCGCAGACAAAAGAAAAGGAGATGGCGCCCAGCAGGGTTGATGCTGGGAGCGAACGGTCAGCAGAAAAATCCCTAAATCAAAGGGACCGCGAATCAAACAGTTCGCGAAAAAGTAGAAGTTCTGTGGCAACAGCGCTTAAGCTGGAACGATTAGCTAGAGAACAAGAGATGGAAATGGATGCCATACCAGCTCTTTACGAAGAGAAATTTGCCAAACTAAGTTCAAGTTACGACGCTATGAGACAGCAAATACAATATGAAAGTGCAAGCAGAAAAAGTGGTTCAACTATAGCTTTGAGTGAAGTGACGAAAGGGGTGAACGAGCTTACGAACGGTCGCGCTAAAACTACTCTACCGAAACCTAGTACGATTAGTAGAGAGTGTTCGCCAACCCTGAAACAAGAACCGGCGACGTCAATTGCAGCCGACATGGAGCATGCGAGACGAATCTGGAATAGGAAACTGCATAACTTTTCAGGTTCAGTGAAGCAATGGCCGATATTCTACAGCTATTATAATCGGTCGACCGAGGCATGTGGCTTTACCTCGGTCGAAAATATAATGCGGTTAGAGGAAGCGCTCACCGGCCCGGCAAGAGAAGTAGTTGAATCTAAGTTTACTTCACCAAACGCAGCCCCACAAATAATAAAAATGTTGAAGCAGCTGTATGGCAGACCCGGATTGCTGGTCAAAGAACTGATCGGGCAAGCTCGACGGGCCGAGGCACCGAGGCCGGAACGTTTAGACCAGCTGATTTCGTTTGGCATAACCGTCCAGAGGTTGTGCGACCATCTGATAGCCAGTGAAATGGAAGAGTATTTTTCCAACCCGGAGCTTTTAGAGGAGCTGGTAGAAAAGCTACCGGCCAACAGAAGATTAGAGTGGATACGCTTTAAGAGAAACTTTGAGAAAGCCACTCTAAGAGAATTTTGTGCGTTCATGGAGGAGCTCACTGAGGATTGCTGTGAGCTGACGGTTCCTGGAAATGTGGAAAATATTCGAGCACCAGTAAAAATACATCGAAGCCACACCTTTACGCACTACCCTTCTGCTGTTGAAATTACTCACGATACGCCAAGACAGCTGAAAGCCGAAACCAGCAGCCCTGTGGTGGCTGACCCAAACAGAGTAAAGTGTCATGTATGCAAGGATCCTGCGCATCACGTACGACAATGCGAAACATTCAAGAGCATGTCGGTAGCAGATCGCTTGAATGCAGTAACGAATCTAAAACTTTGTCGCAATTGCCTCAATAACCACGGTACAAGGGAGTGTAAGTCACGGTTCGTTTGCAAAATTGACGGATGTGGCGCTCAACATCACATGCTGCTGCATCAAAACACCGGTGGCCCACGGAGACGCATGGTGCAGTTTCACTATCACACAACGAAATCACCACATACACTTTTCCGTGTGACACCAGTGACTGTCTACAACGGGCAGACCAGCGTAGACACATACGCCCTGATGGACGAGGCATCTTCACTAACCATAGTGGAAGCTGCACTAGCAGAACAACTGGGACTCAACGGCGTTCGAGAGCCGTTAGAAATGTGTTGGACTGGCAACATTAAACGACAAGAAGTCTCATCGCAGTGCGTCCAACTGCAGATATCAGCACGGGGAGAAGAGCGGCGCTATACTATAGCGGCCGCTCACACAATTAAAAAGCTAAGTTTGCCAAAACAAAGTTTAAATTCTTCACTGATAATGAATTTGAATCACTTCCAGGATCTTCCAGCCATTCAATATCGCGACGCAGTGCCACAATTGCTGATTGGGCTAGATAACGTCTGGCTGATGAAGCCGCAGGAGATACGTTCGAGCGAGGAGAGTAAATTGATCGCTGTGCGTAGTCCGCTGGGTTGGTCGATCTACGGCACGCTAAGCACCAACAAAGCAGCCGCGCTCTTCTCGGCTGATCACCGCGCAAGGGGTTCAAGCATACCGCTTGAGCAAAACGAGGTGCAGGAGGGGAGCTCGCCTTCTGAATATAGAAAATTTACCGTCGAAAGCGTTCCTAGTGCGAGTAACTGTGAAACAGGCATTGAAACAGCACAGTGAAGATCGATGTAATGCGTTACAGAATGTCGCGAATCGTTTACACTACGAAATAGGAACAGGATTTAAACCTAAAAAGAAATTGAAGCGTAAATTCACCACACGAGAAGATAGGTTGGAATAGTAGAACAGACTGTTACCGACTGCGACAGATAATTGGTATAGATAGCCGTTCATCTTGCACTTTGTAGTAAAATGCACACAGAAAACTTTTTTTACTGAACTTCAGTAAAATTTTACTGAAATTTTTTTAACTGAAGTTTCAGTAATCCTTTCAGTAAAAAGAATGTTTACTGAATCATTCAGTAATGTCCGGTGCTCACCAAAATGACAGCTCGTTTACTGAAATCCCAGTAAAGCCATTATCATATTACTGATTTTTCAGTAGTTGGTAGCGAATAAAAAATCACGAAATACTTCTTTTAAAAAGGGAGTTTTTATTGATGCGCAGATATTGCCAGTCGCTCAGTTCATATTAATACATGTTTCGTGTTGTTTTATACAGTTTTTATACTGTATTTCACCGCCGCAAGTGTAGATGGTTCAGTAAGTGCTCACAGACACCATGCAATTTCAGCAAGCACAGTGGATTGTAGCAAACATTTTACACACCAACACGGCTGCCAATTATTTTAAATTAATCCCGTAAGCCATATCACCTGAAATTTCACCAGGGTGCCTGTAAGCGCCTACAAAATCAACGTTTTGCACATCACGAGCAAGTGGGAACCGCAATGTTTTGTTTTGATGTTCTGACTGACAGGTCGATTTGACAGAATGAATTGCTGCATTTTCAGTAATTTGTTTTACTGATATCCAGTGAAACGACTTATTTGACACTTATTTTACTGATTTTCAGTAAAATGCGATTACTGAAACGAATTCAGTAAATTATTTTGCTGAAAGTTAGTAAAAACATGACATTCATGCTGAAAATCAGTAAAATATTCTATTACTGAACCGTTTCAGTAAAAAACTTTACTGAAGCAGGATGAGAAAATTTGCTGTGTAATGTACATCGGCTGATCCTCAAGTGAAGGGATTAACAGGAAACGTTGATAGTAGAGAGTTTGTAGCAGAATAGGTTGATGGACGTGTCGTGATTTATTGGTGCATCCAAACCGCATGGATTCACGTGCCGGCGAATGTTGACACGACTGTATGTAGACATAAGAGCAATAACAAGTGCGAGATAATTATAAAGGCAGGTGCGCTTATCGATTAAAACGATAAGCTGATCGACGTTGCCATAAAACACCGAACAGAGCTAGAGAGAGAGAGATAAAAGAAATGTTCGGAGCGGTCAGGGTTCGCGCGCCAGGTCAACGATCGAAGATCGGGAATCGGCAGAGCGCGCGAGAAATCTTTACCAAATAAGGGCATGCAACCAGAAGCAGAAAATCCACCAAAGGGACAAGTCGAAGATTTGTAAAAAAGTGTGAATATTTTAAATTAGTCGAAAAATATACTTTTTTAAATCCACGCTCAACAACCGACTTGGTAACGCTTCCACACTTCCAACAGCTGTGTGTCAGTACCCTTCCTCAAGGAGCCTCAATTCGTCTTTCCGCCTTTCTATGTATCTATGTAATATCTATCTATCTATCTGTAATATCATATCTATGTAATCCACAACAGACGAAAGCAAAAGCTTAGTGTTATGCTTAATGCTTAGCACGTTCAGTTCGATGGCAGGCCCCAGGGACTGCCAGTGGACTTTCTATGTAATCCACAACAGACGAAAGCAAAAGCTTTGTGTTATGCTTAATGCTTTACACGTTTAGTTCGATGGCAGGCCCCAGGGACTGCCAGTGGACTTTCCAGTATGCCGGTCTCACAATCAGCTTGCGTTCTAGATGCCGGCGGAAAGGAAAGTTGATGAAAATCAGCGCCGGGATGAACGTATTAATGCGAATTAGGGCTCTGCACGTTGCACAGCAAACCCTCCAGCGTGAGCAAGCGATTCCTTAGTCACTTTTACGTGGCAGCGTTTGAACTCATTACGCTTTTTTGGTTTGATTTGTGAAAATTCAACTTCATCGCCGCAATGTTTGTTAACGGTTTTTTTAAGCGCCACAGCAACTCATGAGCATTGCCCACACGCAAGAAAGAGATAGCGCTATGGAGGGAAAAAGCAAGGACGACGACTGACAGCGATTGGCCGTCTGACGCACCAACACATCCAAACCTTCGACAGCTCGCTCAGGCGAGGGGTATGAGGCGGAGCCAGGGACGGGTAGCTCGACGAGCTGCTTGAAAAATTTACTGTTGGAGGGAAAAAGATGGCATGATAAAAATCTCCGAACGCCATGATTTCTTCTGTCACTTTGCGCAGCGGGCCTTCTGTTAATTTATCCATTCGAGCAGTTTTGTGTCTGTCATAACAGTAATTTAAGAGCAATTTAGCGGTACGAAGTGTTTTCGTTTGTAGCAGTAAAAAGATATAAATAATAACATAAAAAGTATTGTCTTAATAATATGTTAGTGGAAGAAGACGTCGGCGGTGTGTTCAAAACTGTTAAATATAAAAAATAGCCGAGAAATTGCGTTTATTAGTGCTATTTGTGCATCACCTTCTCCGGGTAAAGCGGCTGTTCGAGTCGAGTTTGTTAAAAAAAATACATTGTAATCGTGTGTATAAGTTTAGGAAAACGATTGAATATAACCATGAAACAGTAATGTAGGGATTGAGATAGGACAGCGAAATAATAATAAAAAATTAAAATAAATAAAATAAAAAAGGAAACAGGCGATAAACTAATATATCAGTTGAATGAGAAGGATTAATAATGATAGGAACGGTTAATAATAATATTCAAAACAAAAATAAAATTACCCTTGCAAGAAAATATTTAATTAATTAATCAAGCAATTTGCTTGAAAGGGCGAAAGAGCGTCAAGCGCAAGACAGGCCGGGCGAAACCGGAAAGTAAAGGAAGTTGGAGAAGACGGACGACAGTCTTGTGGTTGATCGATTGTAGTAAGGTTGTGAGTGTTAAAATGAGCAACCTCTGCCAAACTGTTGCTTATTCGGATGTCACTTTGACATTTGGACCTTGTTCATTGGGAACGCATTTCTCTCTTTTAGGTTGGCAGTCATGCCGTTAATCTTGATTCATTGAACTTTCTTCTTTCCTGTACTTTTGTAGCGACAAGTCGCATATCATTTTTGCTTCAATAAATACAATTTTAGGTTATGGGCCCAGCACGTTTTTGAACAAAGGGAAAGTGACTAATCGAAATTGTGTATTGTGATGGAGCAAGAAAAGAACGATCGTCATTTTCTCCCGTTGTTTGACGGCACAAATTATACCGCATGGAAGTATCGGATGACAATACTCTTGGAGGAGCATGAGCTGTTAGATTGCATTAATACGAACGCGGATGGGCTAGAGGTGCTGAAGGACGAGGCGGGAGGTATTGAGGCGATAGCTAGGGAAAAGGAGCGGAACCGTGAAGCGCGAGCCAAGTTAGAACGGCGATGCAAATCATTACTTGTATCGAGAATACACGACTCGCAATTGGAGTACATTCAGGACCAGAAAACTCCAAATGACGTATGGGATGCTCTTCAGCATGTGTTCGAGCGACGCAGCATTGCAAGTCGCATGCATTTGAAGCGATAAATGCTTACTCTTCGTTTCGAGGGCGGAACACTTCAGCAGCATTTTTAAAAGTTTGATAAACTAGTGCGGGAATATCGGGCTACTGGTGCTGTGCTGGAAGATCTTGATGTGGTTTCCCATTTGTTAGTTACGCTCGGATCGTCATATTCGACCGTTGTAACAGCATTGGAAACAATGCCCGAGGAGAGTCTGTCCATCTAATTCGTTAAATGTAGGTTGCTTGACAAAGAAACAAAAAGACAGAGTGTAGATCTTCGCGCACCGGAAAATGAAGCTGCATTCTCTGGCACGAGGCCAAATTGGCAGCAGAAAAGTAAGGTTAGGTGTTTTGGCTGCAAGGTTATCGGACATAAGTTATCTGAGTGTCCGAACAAAAGGCAAAGTGACACCAATACATCGAAGGCACACGTCGGTGAAGCAAGTGTTAGTTTAGTTGGTGTAAATGCGGGATGTTTTAACAAAATGGAGTGGTATATAGATTCGGGCTGTTCCGATCATCTGGTGAATAACAAAGAGTTTTTCGATGAAATGTGGCTATTGGAAAATCCGATTGAAACTGCGATTGTTAAGGATGATGTTACGATTCGTGCGGAATATTCTGGAAACGTGAAGATCATCAGCAATGTGTTCGGAAAGCAAATTGAGTGCGTGGTGCGAAATGTTTTATATGTGCCTGATTTGCGTTGTAATCTTTTTTCAGTAATGCGTGTCGATGCAGCTGGTATGAAAGTGGTATATGCAAACGGAGCGGTACAGATTTATCGTGGTTCGGAAATTGTCGCGTGTGGTTCACGAGTTGGAAAATTATATCAACTAGTTTTTAGTTATGTAAAGCGTGGTGAATATTCGATGATGACGACAGGTCGAGTGTCTAAAGAGCTGGAATTATGGCATAAGCGTCTTGGTCACTTAAACGTGCGCAGTATTGAGCAATTGATTCGGAATGAAATGGTTTCTGGGGTGAAAGTGAAATGTATCGACAAAAATGTTGTGGTGTGCGAGTCTTGTTTAACCGGGAAGCAAACACGGAATCCGTTTCCATCGCGTAATGAAAAACGATCGTCGCGAGTGTTAGAGCTCATTCATTCGGATGTTTGTGGTCCAGTTACTCCAGTTGGTAACGGTGGTGTGAAATACTTCGTGTCTTTCGTACACGACTGGAGCCATTTTTGTATGGTTTTTTCTGATTCAGTCAAAGGATGAGGTGTTCAAGCGTTTCTGTGAGTACGAGGCTATTGTTACCGCAAAGTTTGGTCAACGGATCAGCCGTTTACGTTGTGACAATGGCGGTGAATACCGAAGCAAGCAGTTTGAGCAATTCCTGAAGCAGAGTGGTATCGTTGTGGAGTGGACAGTTCCACATACACCTCAGCAAAACGGGGTTAGCGATCGGATGAACCGTACCTTGGTTGACAAGGCCAGAACAATGCTGCAGGATTCCGGAATCGATAAGCGATTTTGGGGACAAGCCATTCAAACGGCTGCATACCTTCTCAACCGAAGCCCCACGAATGCGATCGATGGCAACAAGACTCCATATGAAAGATGGGAAGGTAAGAAACCTGATTTGACAAAGCTCAGAATTTTTGGATGTGATGTGTACGTTCACTTTCCGAAAGAACAACGTGCTAAGCTGGATGCCAAAGCTTGGAAAGGAGTTTTAGTAGGATACTCTGTGAATGGGTATAGGGATTGGAACCCGGAGCAGCATGAAATTGTGCACGTGCGTGATGTTGTATTTTTGGAAGGCTGTCATATTACTTCAGAAGCAGTTGAAGATATGTCACACGACGATTTCTTTTTGACACCAATGAATAGAGAAGGTTCATCAGATGATGTTGAGTTAGACGATGAAGCAAGTAACAATGACCATTACATCGAATCTGCGGAAGGGTATGACACGGCTCCTAGCCTGAATTCTGATGTTGAAGTGGTTCCTGATGATGAAACTTCAAAACGACAACGGACGGTTCCTGTGTGGCACAAAGACTATGCGGTGGAATATGCAGCATACGCATTGAATTCCGCAAGTTATGTTGAGAATCTACCGACCTCACTAGCAGAAGCTCGTCAGCGCGATGATTGGAACGAATGGAAAAAGGCTGTTGCTGAAGAGATTGGAAGAGAGTCCTTGGAAAGGAATAAGACATGGGAGTTAGTAAAGCTACCGGAGAATAGGACACCTATTTCATGCAAATGGGTGTTTGCAATGAAGCGGAGCATGGATAACCAACCTTGTCGTTATAAAGCTCGCTTAGTGGCTAGAGGTTTTAGCCAGCGTTACGGTTTCGATTACAATGAAACATATTCTCCGGTTGCTAAATTGGATACTCTGCGCATGGTCTTGGCTTATGCTAATGAAGCAAAGATGATAGAGCATCAGATGGATGTTCGAACTGCCTTCTTGAACGGCACGTTAACGGAGGAGATTTTCATGACACAGCCCGAGGGTTTCCAGACTGACGGAGATCTTGTGTGCCGTGTACATAAATCTCTGTACGGTCTTAAGCAGGCGTCTAAAGCATGGAATGATCGGTTTGACGATTTTGTTCATGGACGTTTGGGTTTTAGACGGAGTCTAAACGACCAGTGCCTTTACATAAGATCAACGAAAAACGGCATTGTTATCATCGTGTTGTACGTGGATGACCTCGTGATCGTGGGTTCAACTCTAGACGATGTGGTTTGTGTGAAAAGATGCCTATCAAACGAGTTCGAGATGAAAGATATTGGTGAGGTGTAGTGCTTTCTTGGAATGAACATAAGCTACGATAGGGAACAAGGTGTGATGCAGATTCACCAGCGACATTATCTTCAAGATGTCTTGCGACGGTTCAAGATGGAGACATGTAAACCTTGTTCGACACCTACCGAGTATCGTCTAAAGCTGATGAAAGGCGACGAGGATAAACGTACGTCGCAACCCTATCGTGAATTAGTAGGTTGTCTGATGTATGCAGCTCAGACGACAAGACCTGATCTGGCCGCTGCAGTGAACTTCTTCAGTCAGTATCAATTGTCCAACGGACGAGCATTGGACACATCTCAAGAGAATCCTTCGCTACATACAAGGATCTCTAGATGTGGGGCTCGTGTATCGGATGCAGATTGGGCCAATGACCTCAACGATAGACGATCAGTGAGCGGAAGCGTTTTCAAAATGTTCGGATCGACCGTGGCCTGGATCACCCGGAAACAACAAACCTTGGCGCTGTCTTCGACGGAAGCTGAATTGACGGCTCTATGTGTTGCTGTTCGTCAAGGGGTGTGGATGTAGCGTCTGCTTCATGACCTTGGCTGCAAGGTGGATTTTCCAGTGACCTATTTCGAAGATAACCAGTCAGCGATGAGCATCGTGAAAGACCCCAAGGGACTGGGAAGGCTGAAACATGTTGATGTTAAGCTGTTCTTCTTGAAAGACTTGGTGAAGGATAGACAGATTGTCCTCGAGTATATCCCGACAGCGAACCAGCAGGCAGATATGCTGACAAAGGGATTACCGACTGCAACGTTTCAGAGAAACTGTTTAGCCATAGGTTTGGCAAGGTGCATCGGTTGAGTGAGGGTGTTAAAGTGAGCAACCTCTGCTTAACTATTGCTTATTCGGATGTCACTTTGACATTTGGACCTTGTTCATTGGGAACGCATTTCTCTCTTTTAGGTTGGCAGTCATGCCGTTAATCTTGATTCATTGAACTTTCTTCTTTCCTGTACTTTTGTAGCGACAAGTCGCATATCATTTTTGCTTCAATAAATACAATTTTATTGGGGAGGTTGAAAGCGAGAAAATAAAGAAAAAAAACAGTTTTGATAAAAGTGAAATAAATAGTATTGTGAAAGAAAAATGTCCATCGATCACGACAAGTAATATTATAAATTTCGTGTTAATTATTAACAATTTGGCCGAAAAAAAAATAGAGGAAGGAATAGCATCTGTCAAAACTGCTCGAATGGGTAAATTAACGACTACTAATTTACCATTAAATTACTCTTAAGTTACCGGTAATTTAAGAGTAACTTAAATTACCGGTAATTTAACCTATCTTACAGGGGTAAATTAAGTTCGATTTGTCTGACTGGGTTGTTTACTTTGGTTTGTTTACGAATTCGAGCACCAGTTAGCACCAAAAAGCGTTTCAAAATGTGTTTTTTCGTTTATATTGTGTTTATAAATGTTAAATGTTACAACTTTCGTGGCGTTCTGTATTGTTCTATAGCTCAGTGACATGTATACGTTCACAGCTTTAAATTTGCGTGTTTCAATCCAGATTCATCAAACCTATGTTTTCTTATGAAGCCAACTGAAGCCACCTGGAGTCGCTAGTCAACATCAGGTGTCGTGGAAACTGATTTGTTTGAATAGTCAGAGCCGTATGCGGCCATTATGAGCCGTCTTGAACTGTCCGGAGTCACTAGCCTGCAGCCGGAGTTGGCGTCCGACAATTCCGGCTACCGACTAACGGCTCCGGACGGCTCGATCAGGACGGATGCGGGAGATTCAGGACGCTTACGGATGGTTCCGGATAGCTCCAGATGGTTCTAGGTTGTTACGGACGACTCCAGATGGTTTCGGTTCCGGACGATTCCGAGCTTCGGGGCCTAATTCGATGATGATGAAGTCATTCTTCAAACGCTTGTGGTTTTAACTTCACCGCTAGGTAGCAGTCCATGATGATTTAAATGCAATGGCTACGATAAAATAAAATCAGAGCCTGTCTCGTGGCACTATCTTCAACTCGTACGACTTAAGAACATGTCCGCCATGGGTTCAAGTCCCGGATAAACCGTGCCCCATGTGTAGGGTTAACTATCCTGTGTTGATAATAAATAAGTAACTGAAAACTAAGCCCACTAATGGTACAGACAGGTCTTGACTGACAACGATTGCTCTGCCATATAAGAAGAAGAAGAATATGTACTTCTTCTTCTATTTGACCTAACATCCTGCGTGAGCATGACTGCCTTCACAGTATTTCGAGACTTATTTAGTTCCACGCAACCGGATATTCAAACCTTACTACGGGGGGATGCTGCAACACGCTTCTCTTCAAAGCAGACGGTCCATTTTAGATTTGAACTAATGACGGGCATATTTTTAAATCGTGTTGATTCACGGCTGACCAGGGAACCGCCGTTTTATTCACGATGAAATGAACAAAGAAAAATATTTCGTCTTACATTAAATTATTAAACTTTGAATTTAAGTATCACAGTTCCGTGGAACATGCATGACATAACAACATACCCGTCGTGGGTTCAAATCTAAAATGGACCGTCCTCCGTAAAAAGGACTGACTCTCCGGCTGCGTGGTACTTAAAGTCTCCAAAGCCTGTATTGGCCAACACGTCCACGTAGGGCGTTACACCAAGTAGAAATAATGAATTATCATATTAACAAATTTTCGTAATAAGTTGTTTTCAATTAATTAAATTAATTATCCAGTTTAATTTTTTTTTTGTATTAGGGGCGATTTTCTCTAATATTTGTAATAAACTCATACGAAATATCCTAATAATTTGTTTTTTATACATTACTTATTCCAATTCAAGATTTATTACTCCAAATCACAGTCTGACTCACGTAGAATGTGCACTCTACACTGTTTATCGACTGCTTCGAAGCAGTCAATAATTATATCGATTGACATAGTCAATTTTTGCCGTTCGCCATACAAATTACCGACTTTTTTAACAACTGCTCGACTTTTTACCCACTATTGCTCCCACCGTTTTATCGATCGACAAATTTGCCGCTTCGCGATACCAATCCGCCTTATTTGTTATTATGTTGGTCGATACATTTATCGACTGGTGGTTTACGTCGTTGGCGATAGGTGCCATTGGATGATATATAGTTTATACTATGTATTTTTGGATCCAAAGTCTGTGTGTGTCATAAAAATATTTTGATAAAAAAACTGATCGTTATTTTAACTTATTTTTATACATTTTTATTTTGATCATAATTCAAAACTAATATAGAATTCTAACAATGGAGCCCTTCACCATTGTAGTCACCTTTTTGTATGGAGTTTGACAGTTGGAGGCTAAAATCATGTAAACACTCCATGCAAAACCACTCACATAACTAGCCTTCGATTTTTAGTCCAGATTATTTTAGCCTCAAAGCTAGAATTAGATACGAGCACTTGCTCGAAAAAATAGCAAAACAAGGAGGTATTTACATTTATCCCAAGGTGCATTGAAGAGATCACGTGGTGGTTTCTAGAGTCAAAGTGTATGTAGTCCAGGTGGTCTCATTGAATGTTTTTTAAAACCATATTTGAATATCACTGAAGAACGGCACTTTGCGCAGTGTTGCGTTGCACCATCTTCACATCCACACTTCAAAAAGGAAGTTCACGGTTTCTTCTAGGGTGGGTCGCTTAGGAGCCTCCGAATATTCGATACGGAAGGTGTTCCTTCCATATTTTTCGGTCGTACACATTATGGCTTGCAAGTTAAAACCACAACACGTCCTCTCTCGTTGACGTTTGCAAGCGAACTGCCGGAAATTCGCATCAGCTAACTAAACTTAATTTTAAAGCTTACTGAAAAAACTATCAATGGTTGACTGTCTAGTCGAACTTTCCTTTTCATTCAATATTTGTAGATAAACTTTCATTTCTTCTCTAATATGGCAACAAACTTTGGGAAATCATTCTTCGTCGACATCCATCGCCTCTATTTCAGTTAATGCAATTTCCAAATGACTGAATGCTTCGGTTAATCGTGTAACCGTACATTTTTGATAATTTTCCTCCAGAATTTCGTCGGCGTGTATATATTCTTCAAGCATTTCTACTGTCTGAAGTTATATCAATTCATCGTTTGATAAAGGTGCCTCGGAACTATTTATGTAGTTTTTCATGACATCAAAATCTATTTCAATTTTCGAGTAATGGGCTAATGAGAAGCATTCATTCATATCGTCATCCAATTCATCAGATAAGCTTTCATCTATTAATTCCTCACAAAAAAAAACTGAAGTGATTTTTTTCCATGCTGATTTCATTATACTTTGCTTCAATTCTTTCCAGGCCATACCAATATTATGAACTGCGTTTCAAATAATATTTGGTTTCAAAATTCTCTCAATGTTATCGCATCATTTTCAGTCGTTTGAATGGCTTGATGTGAAAGTGAGCCGCAGATAATGAGATTTAAAAGCAGCTTTTAACCCCTTATACATTGGCTGCATTGACGAGGTCGTTCTTGGTGGTGAAAATAGTACGTAAATATTAGGGTGCATATTCTTCAGCTCAACAGGGTGTCCAGGAACATTATCTAACAGTAAAAGCACTTTAAACGATATCTTTTATTATTATTATTATTTATTTATTTATTTACGTTATCGGGCAATAGGCCTAAATAACAGATACAACTTCTTAATTAGTAAACAACTTAAACATAAATAACACTAGCCCTTTACAACTGACGAAGGTGAGAAACAGGGATATGAAAATCTACAGATGATTCAAGTCTATTGTAGCTGACACACATTTTAATTAAAGGGTCGTTAGCGTCAAATGAAGAAGATCGAAATGGGATCCTGATTAAAGACCTGCTTCTAATATCCCTAGTAGGCGCAGAAAAGCTGATCAGATTTAAAATTTCAGGTGCATCAATAAGCCCATTTAATAATTTATGCTTGAAAATACATTGAGCATTCTTTCTCCTGTGTTCTAAAGTTTCGAGACCAAATAACTGACACCTGACATGGTACGGGGGGCGTGACATTTGGTTTGACCAAGGAAGACGATAATCGTGCGAATCGCAGTATTTTTCTACCTTGGGTACACTTTCATCCTTTTGAATGGAATTTCCACACCGCTGGTAGACGCAATAAATTACCATTTTTAAAAGCTCGAGGTTTTTTGTGCACGGTACACTGCTAGTGGTTTTAGTATATGATCACCTGCTAAATTTCCTCCAAGCATTATAGTGGCTCGGTCTTATGCTTTTTATGACCGGGCATCAAATTTATTTATTTTGGAAACTTTAAAACGTGCAGACATTTTCTTCCAGAACAGGGAAGGTTCTTCTACATTAAATTTTTGTTGAGGATCTATCTTCTTCTGCTATTAATCCATCGAAAAAGCTCGGAAAAGAACAGGGTGCATAATCGTTCGCACTGCCTGTTTCATTGTATATTTTTACATTACGCAAATTTTATTTGCATTATAATTTTATTAAATTGTGTATACGATTGTGTGTATTGTTGACTCAGGGCAATTGGTTTCCCGGCTGATCGGCCACCGCCAGGATGCTCGGCTCGTCGTACAGTTCAGCAAACTCATGGTTCATCCTTCTCCTCCATGCTCGAACACACTGTCAAAGATGCTTTGGGTATCTTCAGGTGTAACTAAGGCGGTGTGCATACTGGAAGCAGGTGCTGCGGATGCTCATGTGCTTGGAGGAAAGTTTATCAGCCTGAGGCTGTTTGTCGTTTGCCAGCTGGTGGACGTTGAAGCTTCCAATCGTTGGTTTATATGCCTTCTTCTGTTCGACCTGAGCATTAAGGTCTCCAATGACGACCTTCACGTCATGTTTTGGGCAGCGGTCTTACCCCCTCTCCAGCTGGCCTCTAGAATAGAAGGCCTCTTTCTTGTCATCGGTGCTCCCAAGGTGCGGTTATGTCCGCTGCGCAAAGCGATCGAAAACGTCTCAACCTCTCGCTCAAGGTAGCTAGAGAGCAAGAATAAATAATGATAAACCGAGGTGTAAAGGTAGGGAAGAGGGGAAGGAGGGGAGAACGAGAACGTAGGTGTGAAATATTTATCGGCCATTATCATTTTTGCGCCAACACGATCGCGTGCCGGATCTTTTTTGTCAGAAAGAATTAAACACATCCCGCTGCGCAAAGCAATCAAAATCTTCTAAGCCTCTCGCTCAATGTAGCTAGAGAGCAAGAACCAATAATGATAAAGTGAGGTGAAAAGGTGGGGTAGAAAGAGAACTTTTTTTCGGCCAATTATCATTTTTGCGCCAAATCGGTCGCGTACCGGAGTTTTTTTTGTCAGAAAGAGATAAGCCGTTCATACAGCGCGTTCCTTCGAATGACCGTAAACGCTTCAATCGATCAAGAGCTTCGATCGGTTCTTCGGACGTTTCTGCTCGCTTTCTCGATCGGTTTCGTCAGAAAGCGAGCTCAAAAACTGCTTGACTTTGTTGTGCTCTCTTTCTCTCTTTCTCTCTTTCTCTCTGTCTCTCTCTATCTCTCTCTTTCTTTAAATAATAATTCACACCAACGTTCTCTTTCCCTCGTCCTTCCCCTCTTCGCCGTCCTTTCACCTCGCTTTATCATTATTGGTTCTTGCACTCTTGTTGCATCGAGCGAGAGGTTGAGAAGTTTTCGATCGCAGCGGGGAGTAGAATATAGGAACATGTATAGGGTAAGATAGGTTGGAAGGTCGGGTGCGTCGATCGGCTTGTTCTCTTACTCGACGTACCTCGAACCGGCAACACGTATCATACGATCATTGTTACGCGGATATAAAACTTCGGAAATAAAAGTCCACAGATCATAGAACTTACTAAGGTTTGGGAAATCAGGCCAATTTTAACGAGTGGTTAACTAGGACGATTCAAAAACCATTATGGCATTAGAATGATGTCCACCCAAGAAAAAATACTTTTTGCATGTGGTGAAAGTGCCCAAAAGTGTCGTGGAGAGTTAGTGGAAATTGTAAGCAAATAAGAGCTATGTTTAGATCAGTAATATGTAGAGAAACCAGGGCTAAACAGGAAATACAGCTGGGTCTTTCAAAATACAGCTTCGAAGAAGCGTGTAACAGTTATGTGTTGCTCAAATGCTTCTGGGATCCACAAATTAAAACTGCTAGTGGTCGGAAAAGTTAAAAACTCTAGAGCATTGAAATGTATTAATGTAAACGATTTACCGGTTGATTATCAAAACCAAAAAAATTATGAATGATCAAACACATTTTTGTTAATTGGTTTAAAGACGTATGCACCAGAAGTTACATCTTTGTTAACATCTAAAGGTCTACCCCAAAAAGCTTTTGTGATATTATACAATGCTCCTTCACATCCCAATGAATCAGTTCTGACGATGCATAACAGTATGATGAAGGCCAAATTTCTATCACCAAACGTAACGAGCTTGATTGAGCTTGACGTAACGAGCAACCTATGAATCAAGGAGTGATATGCTTGTTAAAACGTTTTTATAGAGCATCTATTATTAAAAACCTTTTAGATAAGGATGATCAAGTTTAAGAATTCCGGGAAAAATGACTGTTGTTATGCCATATTTTCATTGGATCAGTTTTGGGAGAATTCCGGATATAACTCTACTTGGTTCATGGTATCATAATTTACCAAAGTTTGTGGCTGTTGCTCAATATGAGGAGAATGATTGTGAAGAAATTGAAGTGCTATGCAAGGATCTTAAAAAAACAATCTGGTTTAGAACATGTAGGCGAGAAAAGTGTCGAGAAATGAATTGATTTTAACGATCCTGGATATGAATTCAGAAACGACACAGATGCATCGTCCGTATTGCATTTTGTTGCCATAATAATATCTTAATTAGAATCGGAAGATGATTGAGTGAAAAACCAAATAGATTTAAAAACTGCAAACTTATATACTGATGGATTGTTAGAATTCATGGACAGCAAGGGATATTTTTTTTGCAGTGATAAATCGCCGTACGAAAAATAAGGGTAAATATTGTAAGCATGATGCAAAAAGCGTACTGTAGTGCGTCAAGAGAGACTGCGAAGTTTGACTTCTTCTGTCTTTGTCTTGTACATGGGGCTCGTGTGCTTTACATGGTTTGTCCCGCGCGCTTAGTTTAAAAAAGATAGAATACATTAGGTTAAATAATTTACTTGTGTAGCAGATTTACTGCTAACAGTTCAACCAACCTATAGAGCCACCTAAGCAGTTATACAATCGTTACTAACCAAAAACCGGATGACATAACATTAAGAGTTGAACCAACTCAAAAAGCCACCTCAACATAATCGTTGTTAACCAAAACCATCCAACTAAAAACACATTCAAATTAACCAGCAATCAAATCAGGTGAGACAGAAAACCTACCATGCAATAAATGCTTAGCACACACAAACCGTAGGACAGGAAGCGCGAACCGACAATTTATAAAAACATAACGCGACGGTAATATGAAACGCGCCTCGCCACTCAGAACGGATGCAAAACGATTGCGCAACAATAACGCCAAGTGATAAACAAACAACTGGACATTGACTTTATATTTTAATGAACGAACTTCAAACCAGGAAGGTTAGCAACCACATAATGAAAGTAGGTCAATATTAGTCGTAAACATAAAATAAGTGTAAAAAGACATTGTGTCATCACTGTTAAGGAATGCGTTATAAATAAAGCTTATTCGAAACAGTGGGACCGTTCACTAGTTTCATACACGTAGATCACTCGTGTTTAGTGTTTCTCTCCATTAGCGGATGCCGCCGAAGGCTCTGCCCAATTGGTAACCACGTTTGGTTATCAGCTGTTCAGTCGGTTGACCGATCAGCATTACCCCTTCTACGGAAGAATTGCAAGTTTGCACCTTAATCGGTTAATACTCCCGCAACGTTTTAACGCCGCCTGGAATCCGATCGATCGCGCAAGTAAAGTTCCGTAGTTCCACCCGTCCGTTGCATAAGTGTAACTTGACCATCTCTTCCTAACGGAGTGAACGAATGATACAATTCATTCGCAATTAAACCAACTTCGGTACGTTCTCGCCTCAATACTCAATACTGTTCCCGCCACGTTCTGCACTGTTCCTCAACATTCCGCGCATCGACTTACCGCACACGGTTCTGGTAAGCAAAGTGCGCGCCGAACCTACCACACTTGGTAACACTGACTAATGATTTCTGTCGTGTCCGTCCATTAATGAAGCTGCCTGTCTCTTTATTTGCATTGTCTCTTCCACTCTTCACTTTTTTCTGTACCGCATCAAAGATTCCGATAAATTTCTTTACTTTACTCTTTACTCTCGAAATTCAACACTGTAACCATTAAAAGATAAGCTGATTGCAATTTTCTATGTGACACCCACGACCAAAAACATCTTCCAACAACTACATAGGGTAAATGTACCAATAGTGGTGCAATTTGTAGTGGTACCGATGTGTTTTAATGGATTTAAAGTGTGAGGAAGGATAATTTCTGAATATTTTAACACATAGCAATTGGAATATGTTTTATCTTCGCAATCACAACCATTTTTACCATGAAACACATCAAATTTACGAAAAATTACATATTTTTGTGATTGCTTCGTTGTACCTATAATGGTGGTATGGTTCCTATAGTCGTCGTATTGTGTTCCTATAGTGGTGGTAAACAAGGATGCCTCAAAACAGTGTATAATATCAATATAACTTAGTTTTGAAGATGTTTTCGTGTGAATAGCAAGGATTACTGCCATCATATAGGTTTCTTGCGTAATTTGATCGTAAAAAAATGTATAAATTTGATCGATGAAACTATTCACTAAAGTACTGCATCACACCTGTCATCAACCAACACCCGGAAGAGTGTGCTTGATTTGAAGTCAATTTTTCATTCAGCCATATAAGCGAATTTTGGCCTGTTTTTGTTAAATTACCCACAGAAAACTCATTTCTGTAGCTTATTTTAGTGAAAACAGTACGACATGTCAAAAATATCCTAGAAAAAATCTAAAACGACCTGTTGTCATTGATGTTATAACTATAACCACTATAGGAACATGCCTGTTTTGTGTACCTATAATGGCACTATGGTAAAAAACACTTAAAAATGCATAAATATTGCCAAAAGGTAAATAATTTTAGTAAAACAATAACATTTCATAGCAGTTATGTTGAAAAACTAGTAATTGCGTGGTTATGTGGTCAGTTAAAACGTTAACAGAAAAATGAGTTTTGTTATGAAATCCTAAGGATTTTGGAAAAATTTTAAGGTTGCTTTTTGTTTAACAATTAGAATTAGAATCTGCAATTATCTCACACTGAAGATGTAGAAAATAAAATAAAAACCTAAAACACATTATACAAGTAATTAAAAAAATGAATTTTAGTCCGAACAGTATAACGGGAGAGCGAGTTTGGTTTGGAAGAGCGGGGTTTTCAGACAAAACAGGTTTTTTAGGAGAGCGGGTTTTTGGGAGAGCAGATTTCTTCTGGAAGCACGGGAGATTGTAGCATACATAAACCAAATGTATGATACACGCTGTCGCATGATTTCAAAAACCTTCTCTATAGTTCTGCTATCGAGAACGATTTGACCGCGCTATAGAGAACACTTTTTCTATACAAAAAAAAAACCGCTTGCAACGTGACAATGTCGGTTGGGCAGTGATCCACTCGAACAACTGAACAACTCATCGTGGGTTCAAATCTTGAATAGACCGCTCCTCCACCCGTACTAAGGACTGATTATCCTGTGCGTGGTACTTCAAAAGTATCGAATTTCTGTGTGAGCGACATATGCGCTTAGAAGAATAGAAGAAATTTAATTATATCGTAATTTTTAAAAGCCTTTATTTTCTACAGATGCCCCGGAACTATGTACAAAAAAAGTCACGGTAAAGCTGGACAAACTAACAATAGAAAAATGCATTAGAAGCTTGTAGCAACCTTCCCATAATAATTGGGGATTATTATAGCTAGGTTAGGTTTATAGATTAGGATAGAGGATTAGGATAGTTTATAGGAAGTGAGAATAAAGCCCTTCTTTTGATAACGACACAGCCGCGAGACTAAGCTCCGTGAACCCGCTACAAGCTATAAGGCTCGGGATGTCTAAAAAAGAAGCAGCAAATAAATATGAAATTCCAAGGACAGCACTAATTGAATACGTCTCTCATAGTACGTCTGCCAAACTGAGATACAAACCGTGCGTTTTTACACCTGAACAGGAGAAAGAACTAATCGAACATAGACACGACCTGACCTGGAGAGCCGATTTTATGGAATCATTGACAGATTCCATAAAAGAAAGCAGATTTAGCAGAAAAAAATAATATTAAGCATCAGTTTAATAAGAAACAGAAGATTGCTGCGAGAGATTTAATGGACGGTTTTTGAAAAAGGAATCCGAACCTTTCCTTCCGAAAGCCGGAAGCTACCTCCGCAACAAGAGCCAGAAGTTTTAATAAGCCAACAGTGAACAGTTTCTTCGAATTATATCAACAGATATTGGAAGCCAACATTTTTGAATCAATTTTAATGAAATTTCAGGAAAATTCGTGTTACAAAGTTTCAGCAAGACAAACTTGTTGAAATAATGGACCGAAATACTTAAATCGCAATCGGTGTAGGTTCCATTCCTGCATTTTTTGGAAGGATGTGGCTTTGGATCTCTATTTGATGGGGCCAGCTGTGAAGAAAGGAGCAGCATGGAAAAGGGTATGTAGGGTAAATGTACCAATAGTGCTGCAATTTGTAGTGGTACCGATGTGTTTTAATGGATTTAAAGTGTGAGGAAGGATAATTTCTGAATATTTTAACACATAGCAATTGGAATATGTTTTATCTTCGCAATCACAACCATTTTTACCATGAAACACATCAAATTTACGAAAAATTACATATTTTTGTGATTGCTTCGTTGTACCTATAATGGTGGTATGGTTCCTATAGTCGTTGTATTGTGTTCCTATAGTGGTGGTAAACAAAGATGCATCAAAAACGGTGTATAATATCAATGAAACTTAGTTTAGAAGCTGTTTTCGTATGAATAGCAAGGATTACTGCCATAATATTGGTTTCTTGCGTAATTTGATTGTAAAAAATGTATAAATTTGATCGATGAAACTATTGACTGAAGTACTGCATTACACCTGTCGTCAACATACACCCGGAAGAGTGTGCTTGATTTGAAGTCAATT